>NC_142417.1:13192500-13345000 GCF_059516105.1 Syngnathus floridae | reverse complement strand
GAGTTGAACCTTTTGAACTTTTTATATACACATTAACGCCAAACACAATACCCTCAGTTTGAAAAGATTTGTCTCAAAATGAATTGAATGACTGACTGTATATTGATTTAATCTATTCCAAATTCAGGTAGCGTTTTTAATATTGATAGCACAGGCATTTATGTAACCCTACGCAAACCTACTTTAGATACAATATTTTCAGTTTGTTTTAAGTTGGCAAGATAAGGGATGACTGATTTGATTCAAAACTTTCAGACTAGTCAAAAAAAACTGATTCGACAACACAAACGACGTCTATAAAAATAAACGGTCCCGTCCCTGACAAATTATGTGTGTGCCAGTGCCTTTTCTCTGCTCGACCTTGTGTTTGACAGTCCGACCACGTTGTTGATGAGCACACGTGAGAGCAGTGAGAGGAGGTAACACCCCCGTGCACTCAACCTGACAGAACCGAGTGAAGGCCCCAGGGATGCTGGGCTGGAAAAGCGCTCTCCTCTCTACATCAATGCACATGTATCTATAGACCGTATATGTTCGGATGAGTCTTTGCTCCAAATGCAGTTACAGGTCACTCAACCTTATACGATGCAATGAAATGGTTAATGCTGACACATACGCCTCACGTGTACACACAGAGAGACTATCAGGTGTTGGACTAGATTCTTAGTTTTCCCAAATCCTAATTGGTCATCGTAAATGTTTCGTACAGTATAATTTCTCTTCAAACAGTGCAAAAGAGGGAAAATGACCCTTTCTGTCTCAGTACACCAAGCAGTGTGTATTAAGTCATGGTTAGATGTGGAATAACCTGCGAGTCCTGAACTCACCTCCTGTCAGATTAACTACAACAGAGATAGAGTCCTGCCTTATCTCCCACATTCTTCCTGATGCATTGACAATACCAATCTCATAGATAAACTCCCAAATCTAGATATTCGTCATCAAGTGAAAACTGTTTGCTTTCAATATTTCTTCCATTTCTAGTGCAGTTAAAGTTGCCCCAACACGTTGATCCTTTTAGTGTTTAGTGTTACAACCTGCTCCTCATGCACCAGTGCACAAATGAAATTGCTCCCTCCAGGCCAAGTTCAGACAAACAAACAAGAAACGTCTCTCGACATTGTATTTCAGCACTCACAGAATCATATTCTCTACTGTATGCTTTGGTGCTTTAATCAGCTCGGAATGATAGAAACTGCTGTATTGTTGCCTGTAGGCAGCCGAAGCACTGTTTCAATATGGAACAACTATAGGGTATGAATACAGAACGCATCCACGGCCTCAGTCACTATGTAATCTGGATTAGCGAAGCTGCCCACTGTTCTTCTAAGAGGGAAAATTGTTTTGGAATGATCTTTTACTCTTACCCCAGCTTTTCGTGTCCTCAACATCTCCTTAGTTTCTTTCTTCGAGCATTTAATTTAACAAGAGTTCAGGAGATCATGCTGAGTCAGGAGGCCTGGAGCCCAGTTAGGTGCCGTCGGGCAGAAAGGTTACACCTAGCTTGACTCCGACAGAAAGATCGAAAACACACCTCAGCAACGCAATGACGACACATTGATGCCATTACGAAGGACTCAAAGGGAATGGGAGGATCGATTGCATTATGGTATTTAAGGCTGCTTAAAGTGACTTAGTGGCATGATGTTGTTTCAAAAGTTTCAAATCCATCTATTTTCTGTCCTTCTTGTTCTGTGCTAGATGTTGGTGAAACGGTGCTTATCCCAGGTAATAACTCTCCTGTAGAGTACAAGATTCACAATGACTTTCGCACAAAAAGCAATTTACTCTTCAAAATGTTTTTGTACAGGTTGTTGGACAGTGTTAAAAATCTACTAAATACCACCCAAGCACAGTGGTTTGATAGGTTTAGGTTAATAGGTAATAGGTTAAATAAACTCAAATTTGAACACAATACATGGTTTAATGAATTACGTCCTGTATTCTTTATCACCTCTATTGTTTTACAAAGGTGCCATGCGGTGATGTTAGGTAACTCTTACATACAGTAGGTCCTCTTCCACATATAGCACAAATACACATGACCACTATGGGCTGTATATGAATTTGCTCTGCATCCAAACTGATTCCTGCATGTCTGCTGCAGCAGCTCTACTAGCTATGTTAAAGCCCACTTTTCCAGATGCCCGACATATTAGCATTTAGATGCATCTGAATTTGGAATGTTTCTCTCAAAGGGTTCATTTTAGTTTGTATATCTCAAAACTTTCTGCAACATTAATCAGCATTAATAATATTTATTTTCACAACAGTAATGCAGCACCATAGAATTGTCATTCCCAAACTATTGCGGTTGGGTCTCAAATTAGTCATTATTACTATCATAATCATTATTATTGTTATGATTATTATCATGATTATAAATCTTCTTCTTTTGATCATTATTTTATTTATTAATCTTCCAACCCGCTTACTCTATCCCAGCAGGCTTTGGGCGACAGGCAGGGTACACCCTGAACGAGTTGCAGACAAACAGCCATTCATATCTATGGAATATTTTAGAGTGGTCAATCGGCCGTACATGCATGATTTTTGAATCAGGGAGGGCACCGGATGAGTCAGAGGAAACCCATGCAGGCACGGGAATAACATGCAAATTCCACACAGGAAGGCCGTAGCCGGAATCGAACCCTACGCCTCTGAACTGTGAGGCGATGTGCTGACCAATGCTCCACTGTTATTATTTAGATACTGTAATGATTGAAAGTAGCAACAACGATATTGTCAGCATCAATACTATAATCTGGTAAGTGAGGGCAGCAGGGCAGACCGAAATATCTATTTTCAGTTTTGAGTTGAAAAAAAAATAAAAATAGGGAACCGTACCATATGAATTATTTAAAAATAATGCAAGGTTTAAGAACAGAATGACAATGTCTGTAACAAACCTTAACATTCATGAATTGTGACTTGCGGCTCGTCTGTCTCCAATAAAAAAAACAACAACCAGGAAATCAAAATCAATAACATACATACTCATTTAGATAGTGTTTTGAATAGCTGTGTAAGAAGCTACATTGTATTAGGTAAAAAAATTATGATCAAAACTTGGCATCATATTTTCACAAGGACCAGAGCCAGTAGATCTGGTGTGACAGGGATATCATCATTAAAAAAATCTAATGACTTGCATGTTGCTTCCAAGCTCTTAATTAATACTACATAAACATAGATATACTTTAGCTAGAACTGACATTAAATTAGACAGGTGTTATTTTAGTGTAATAATTTTAATCCACTTAGAGACTAAAACTGTAAACAAAAATATTCATTTGCTCTTTCATTTCACAATACACTCTGCTAAATCAACAAATACTGAATGTGCCTTTAACACTCTGGAGAGACATTGTTAAAAGTCAATGGTTTGATTATTTTGGGCAGAAAAGAAGCAAACACTGCTTAGCACCTGCAATTCAGAAAAAAAATTGAATGCATATTGCATTTTGTTTTAGACATAAGAGCTATTGAATTGAAATCAACTCATGATTGGCCGTAGCATTGCAGATATAGGCTTGTATGGATGGTAGAGGCATGGATGAAATAAATGCAAGGAAAGAAAGAAGTCAGTGGAGTGCTTTGATGTGTCTACCAAGGGTCTGTTAGAACTTGATTGGGTCCATTACAGGGGAGAAGGGCAATAGGTGAACCACAAGCATCTCTCCTCCACACTCAGCTTTACATTAACCACTGCCTACTCTCTTGAACACACAAAACGATCAATAGCAATATGGTGGTAGGAGAAGAGTGTCTGGGATGGACAGGCAAATATGAGGAAAAGTGTTGCAGGTTTACGGGAAGATAAGCATGGATCAATAGAGAGACAAGGACTTCTGCTACAGAGGGAAAAGAGGATGGAGGGCGGCCAAACAGTGTACACTTGCCTACATCAACAGACTTCATGCATGGAAACTGCGCGTGAGAGCACTTGAGTTAGCATGATCTAGAGCAAAGGTGTCAAACTCATTTTCTGTTGCGGGCCACATCGGAGTTATGTCCTCCTTCATGGGGCCATTGATAACTTAAGTAGAAATGAATGTGTGTGGATATTATTACATACAACAGAAAAGCTCAAAAACATTTCCAATTAATTTTGAAATTGGGATTATAACAAACATTTTTGCACAATCTCAATTTAGAGTTTGGGCATTTTAACAAGAAACATTGAGTTGACACTCGTGATTTTGATTTTGGCGGACCGCTTAAAATGATATGGCGGGCCGGATCTGGCCCCCGGGCCTTGAGTTTGACACCTGTGATCTAGCGCCTGGCAAGCCTTTTCTGTGAAGACCTTTCCTTAGAATATGAAGAGATATATACTATATGGTGGTGGTCCTTGTTTCACAATGAAATTTTAATAGAACCCAAGGTTGCACCTAATTGCATCATTGTCTTTTGTATGCGAGTAAAACTAGTGGTGTGTGTGTGTGTGTGTGTGTCTGTGTGTAGACACAGACACACACGCACACTACAGACACACACACACAGACACACACCACCATATAGATATGACCCACGACCCTATAGGACAAAATGGATAATAATTGAAAGCAAACAGTGTTGTACTCTATGTGTCTACAAGATAGTGTTGTAACAAGATGTGTGAAAGGGTACGCTGTTAAGTGAAACATTTAATCTGCTACTACCTGACAAGTGTCAGACTGTTGTGATGTATATAACCTCCACCATCTTTCCTGCATTCCCTTCACCCTCCATTTCCTCCCTTATCTCATCTTCCTGTCACAGCCTCCTCCGTTCTCTTTTCTCTCCCCATCCAAGCCTGTTTTCCCTCACTCAAGCACTATGATGGCATCCTGTCAGAGAAAACCTGGACAACCAATATCCTCACAAACTGTGAGAGACAGAAAGGCAGATACGCAAGTATTAGAGTGGACGTGGCATGAGCGAATTGGGATTCAGAAAGAGAGGTGTGCCGAGTTTGTGTAAAAATCTGGACTAATTAATTATTAGCTGAAACTTTTTTTCTCCTCACATCTCTACTATTTAGGGATGCATACTGTCAGTCAGTACTTTTTGGTCCCGGTATCAAATTGGGTTGGTATCGAAGCACCGTAAAGATTCTATACAAACGATACCACTAATGGTAGTTTTATTTATCCAGCGACTGTCAATTAATTATGACGCCGCTGACGGCATTTGTTAATGACCTAATGCTCTGTTATATTGTTTTTCTGTAAAGCCACCACAGAAGTAAGAATCCCCATTCACTATCACTAAACGAAGGAAAATTAAGATGACTAGTTACACGTGAATTATATTTTTTATCTTCTTGTTTACATCTTTACTTTCATCAAATTACTACGAAACATGTTAATAAGAGTATTGATAATTAACGGCATTGATAAGGAATATCGATAAGGACATTGCTAAAATCCTAACGATATGCATCCTATGAGGTCACTATGTGTGTTGCGTGTGCTACATGTGTGCCTTTATTGATGCAATTAAGCACACCTTCATTTTGCTCCATAGCCTCAGCCTTTTGCAGCTGGATAAAAATGAGGTTTTTTTTTTTTTTTTTTATTCAGAGTCACTTTACTAAAGTTTGCCGTATATGGGGCAACCATCAAGCTGACAACTGATTGTAAATAAGAAAACTATTCATCACACATACACACAGCCATATATCCTTACATCCAGTATGCACTTATGACAAGGACATAGGTTTCGCGTCGGCATTGAAGGGGAACTGGGACTCGTAAATAATAAACAGACTCCCTTCTGAGGCTTGTGCCTAGTTTATGGTTTTAAACTGCCCCTAGCTCTCCGATTCACTCAATAAGTGAATAAACAAATACCTAGAGTAGGTTTTTGCAATCGCTGTAATGGATGTACAGCACATTGGATTGGATTGTGAAACAAAAACATCATGGACAAATGTCATCACAGATACATTTAAAACAATTTAAGATTGAAATTCCATTTTTCATTTAACAGTTGGTCTTACAGCTTGGAGGTTCTGTAAAAGTTGCACATTAATACGCAACACCTGCCTACAAACTTGTCACTGAAGAATTCTCACGGAGGATTTTAATGTTCAATTGTTAAGTGGGGTGTTGGATTATGTGTGTTATATGCCACTGGATAACAATGGTAACACAATCATGTTGCGAATAAAACCTTGATAAAAGCTTGATTCAATCTCGTTTGCATGTTCTTCCTGTGCTTGTGTGGGGTTTCTGCTTATACTTGTACTTTTCCTTCCTGCATGTCTCCAAAGTGCCTAGAGGTGTGAATATGAGTGTGAATTATTTGTCCAGTTGAGATTTTAACCTGCCTCTTGCCCACACTCAGCTGGAATAACTCCCATCAAATGTGCAACAACATTATTATAGTCAGTGATGATTGATTAAGTCAAAGCCCAGTTTTATGTAGGTGACAATGAAATTGTAATTAACCCAAGGTTGCATCTAATTGCATCATTGTCTTTTGTATTCAAGTAAAACAAGTGATGCACTAGAATTTATTAATTGGCATTTTTTTCCCAAACAGTGGGAGTCTGAGGCATTGAGCTCCTCGTTATAAAATGTTTCTAGCTCACATAATGGGGCGATTTTCATGCAGCATTTTCTGTCTTTGACATTCCAAATATTTTTTGCAATTGATGACTGCTTCATGGCTGTTGAGTGGTGATGGTCCTTGTCTCACAAGGATCTGGTTGTATTTCCCTGAATTAAACTGGCCGCAAGAAATAATCACAAAAACAAAATTCATACGCAGAGATGGTAGTGTCAAAGTTCATATATTGTTTTCATATATTTTCTTCGTCTATGTCAACTTTGCCTCTGTTTTTGTTTTTTTTGCATTCCATCTGAAACAGTACACCATCAATCTCACACATACACCCACGCAAATGAATGCAAGCACAAATGCGCACGCGGGCACAAACGCACACATACACACACTTACACTCACACTGACATCCAATATCTTACCTCACCTCATTTTTTCCCCTCTCTGTCTCTCTCCTCTTCTTTTTTGTCACCAAAATGATTTCTTTACGGATGTACCTGAAATTGCCCGTAATTTTCACGTCCTGTTTTGACAAGTACCACCCTCCCTTGTACACCATGGATTTCCTTTCCAAATGCATCTTTACTTTCTTATTTCTCCTCAGTTTTGGCTCATTTTACACTTCAAATGCACACGCAAGCACACATGCGCACACACACACTACCTCCTTCCTTTGTGCATTTTTCACTTGGATTCTGAACAGCACAGATGTTTTTTTTATCCTTCACCCTTTATTCTGTTTGCACTTCCTTACTTGTTATTCTTCTCCTTCTGCGTCTGTGAACTTTGTTCCTGTACGTCCGACAAGGAGACTCGATTCAGATGAACGTCACATGTCACTAAAAGAGAGGACAAAAACACAGGGACTGTGAGAAAATTAGGGAATGCAGGTCCATTTATGTTCATCATACTGTAGGTGCTTTAATTATTTATTGTCCATACATGCGCACGTGTAGAGTACATATTGTCTTACACAAACGTTGTGTATACGTACTTGCACAAACACGCACATATGCAGTCTTATGCAGGCGTGTTAAAGGGCTCATTGAAAAGCAGATCACACACTTGCCCAACTCCACAAAATGTCCGAGATCAATATGCAGACCAAGTCTGACAGATATTTGGAATAGATGCCACTTTCAAAAAAACAGTAAGCGATATTTGCATGTGAAAGTCCACAAAGGTGTTTTTTGTGGTATAGTGGTTCACTTGCATGACTAAAGCAGGCAGCATGGGTTCATATCCTACACAGTTATGATGGGAATTCGGATTGCCTCTCTCAATATATATGCCCTGTGATTTACCGATGGCCAATCCATAGTACAATTGACTTTTTAACCTGAAGTCGGCTGCGATAGGCTCAAGCTTCCCGCATCCCTGAACAGGAAAAAGCTGTATATGGACGGACAGGGGTTGACAAAGGTTTAACTTGAACGCATATACGTGCACACACACGGCTATACACAAGCCTCAGCCCTCAAGGCTCACATCGAGTCGATCCCAATGTTCACACTGCAGATCAGGTTTTGTATGTGCATGTGTGCTCATGAGCAGAGACCAGGTTCAGCATCATGTCAACATCAATAGCTCACCAGACACAATGAGACCGCCAAGGGCCATGCAGATACTGTCAGTAACATATGGGCTGGCTTGAGTTACACAGAGGTAGTGAACAAAGGAAGAACCAAAACCTCTGACACCCTCATACTTCAGCCACTGAAGTCAATAAACAAGTCTCTGGATTTTCAAGCTCCATAGCACCGTGCTTTATTGACTTAAAACAGATGTGCAGGAGGTCTGATTAATAGAATGCAAAAAAATGTCAATTGGGCAGAAAACCCTCCATTTACAAAACAAACTACAGGGGGAGATTTCAATTTTAAAACAAACAACACGATTTGTCTGTATTTGTCAATACTATCAATCCTCCTTCACTAGCCTCATCTTGTATCTCAAATTTGATATACAAGAAATCACCAGATCTAAGGAAAAACAACCAATCAGACAGAACAACTGTCACAATGTGTTTTTTATTGCAAAAACCACACTGCAAATCCATTATTAGTAACATTTACTCAAGTGTTAATGTTCAACACCCAATGGTGTGTTGCAGCAACAAAAAGTAGTGCAGTAATAATGACACTATTGAGAGTTTAGGTTCATGCCAACACTAATACAATGTGGGGGAAATACCCCATGGCCTACTTTATATACAACACAATTTTATTTCAGAACACTTGTTTTATTATAGCTGTTTCAAACAGTACGTATGAAACAGCAGTAGGACAGAAAGTTATGTTTGTTTATCATCATGTGAAAACTGCCCATCATGATGCCAATCATAAAACCAATAACTGTTAACTAGCGATGAGCAAGTACTTTATTGCTGTCAATATCAGGATCGGGCGCCGTATTGTGGCCGTTTTACAATTAGGAACTGGGAATGATAAATTAGAACAGAGAATTGCTATTAATTTTATACAATTTTAAGAACATTTGATATATTTGGATGGATGGAATTATAAATTAGAACAGAGAATTGCCATCCATTTCATACAATTTTAAGAAAATGTTATATATTTGGATGGATATAAAGATCTTTTCAACAATCATTTGTCATTGTTCTTTATTTTATGTATAAAATGTACTAGTGGTATTGGGTCTTGGTATCGGTGACTACTCAAGAACTGAGAACTCGCAGTGGTCTGAAAGAAAGTGGTATTGAACAACTGGGAACAAATGGTCCTAAATTCTAAATGCATTTCGGTAATTATCAAAACACACTACTAGCATTTGTGATCAAAAGAAACATCTTGGGACAATTTTCCTGAGAGATTTTTTTTTTTCAGTACTATCCAAGAATACAAACATATTGTTCTGGCATTCAGTTCCATAGTTTTTCACCCAGGAGGAAATGGCAACACCAGACATCACCTGGTTTGGATAGTGCAGCATCGGTCTATGTTTAAAGTCCCATGAACGTGCCTTCATTTTATTAGTTTAACAAATGGCTGGTTAGCCAAGCATTTGATCAAGCCTTAATCACCTGATGTCTGCTCAGATGATGTGTTCTTGGAGCCCTTGGGCCACCTTCAAAATCATAGCAGCAAAATAGAAGAAGTACAGAAATGTGACGGTTGTGGCTCTGAAGGTAGAATGGGTCATCCTGTAACTGGAGGGTTAGCTGTTCGAATTCGAGTCATGTGTTGTTGTGTCCGTGGGCAAGACTCTTGGCATACCGTGCTTCCACTCACACTGTTTTATCCTGGGTGCGAATGTTTGATGGTGGTTGGAGGCATACAATGTCAGCCTCCCCGTGGGCAGCGGTGGCTTCATATGTAGTTTACCACCACCAGAGTGTGAATGTGTGAGCGCATGAATAATGTAGTCATTGTTAAGTGTCTAGAATAGCAATATATATAAATCTGATGCATTTTAATAATAATAATCATAAATATATAGACACAAAACAATTAACATTACATACACAAGTCCATTTCCTGTAGGCCTCCATGACCGAATTAGAAAACCCAAGAGGTTTTGTTTGCAACTCAGTACTCGCACAAGTTGGTGAGGCTTTGTCTTCCAGGTTGGGGAAGAGAGTGACAATTCCAATGCAGACATTAATTTTTCAAGCAAAGACTTCAATGCAATCAAATTCCTTAAGGACACTTGGTTTTTCATATCCTAACATGTCACATTTTGGAGGAAAGGGATTGTGTTTGTCGAGCAGCTGACAAATGACGTTCATTAGATTGAACGGAGTCAGTCGTACATCTCACCCGTTCCAAAAATGTCATGCGCAGATCGTCACTCTAGTTGCCAACACCTACTTCAACCAAAACGCCTTCATCAACCTCTCGTGTAGCCCAAGTGACCACGTGACGTCATATGCATGACACATTTATTTTGCCTACCTTAGATTGATTCCATCTTGCAAGGAAAAATGATGCTGATTAAAATCGTCTTGACTCCAACCAGTCAACTTCAATCATTACCTAGGATTGTGGTATTAATTTCAAATATGTATAAACCAATTAGTGTCAAATCCAGGCGATACCCTATTTTAACAATATAAGAGTTTCAATTTTGTCTTACTACACTTTCATAGAATGCAAATTGTATCTGATTATTCAATTCATTGATGGAATAACCAATACAATAACGAATTCTAGAAATATTCGATAGAGAAAGCCCTAGTACAGATGGCTGTCCATTTATCTTATATAAGGGTCATTATGGTCACATGTGGGTTCGAGCCCGACTGCATTTTGGACTGGTTGCAAGCCGATTGCAGAGCACATATACGTCCACGTTCCCACAAAGCTATTTAACAAGCACATTCCACACAGGAGGGCCTGAGCTGAGACCCGAACTCAGGACCTCTCAACTTTGAGGCAGAGATGTTAACCAAAAGTGAACCGTGCTGCTCCATTCATGTTGTATTGTACAAATATGACTTCAATTTCAAAAATGCACACAGTAGTATGCAAGCAAATGATTATCTGCCTGCATGGTAGCACACTGGCCATCAACGGTGGATTTTTCCTAAATAAGTAAGTCATCCAGACCTCAGCTTTCCACTGGCTTCATCCAGGAGAACCGGCAGCCAAAACACTGCAAGGCTCTGCATAGACATTTGCACACACTCATATTTAAATATGCATGCGTCCACATTGACTAATGCACACCAAACTTGGCTCTAAGCAGCTACACGCAAGAGAGGCCAAAAATGAGAGCGGAGCAAAGTGTTGCAAAAAAAACCCCATGATTTTAAAACACCAAACACCTTGTCAAAAACACACATGCGCATACCTCCAGCTTTTTTTTGCTTGTCTGTGTGTTTGACAGTCAGTGCCGTGAGGGATGATGTGGCAAGCAGCCAGAGGCTTGTGAATCAGCAATGACTAACAGTTTAAACCTGTACTTTCAGGGCTAATCGCGTGTGCTTGCAGGTGGGGGAGGACATGCTTTTATGTGTGAGAACATACAAAATGTACATTTCTAACAAAGCCTTAAAGTCCGTTAACATATGAGCCGGCACGCTGATATTATACAAGCCTTGCCCATCAGCCTCAATTGTGACAGCGAGGACCTTTAATTGCATTGCGCCTAATTTTATATTGTCAGAGATGACAGCCCCCTGATGAGCTGAGTGAAAATGGAGCGACGATGTACCGTCACTTCCTCCAATGAGCCCCGACAGGAGCCCGACTCTGTTCTCAGTTTGATCCCTCCACAAGACAACGCAATGAGATGCTAATCGGATGCAGAGGCCCAAGATTTGAGCTTGTGCCAAAGTGTGTGTCTGCTTGAGGACTCGGTGCACAAACGGCACATGCACATGCGAGTAATGACAACTTTAACAAGTGATAGGATTGGAAGAGGCATGTGGCAATAAAAGTCCAACAAAATGACATGCCAGTATCTATTAGAGCTGAGCACTCTCCGAGAACCTTCCTGATGACACACAATCACACTCCTTGTTTGGAGAACATCTGGCCAAGGGCACAGTGTACTCCCACCTCCCACCAGTGAGCTGCAGTGAGCCTTTACAGTCTTTGTCCTCGAGAGTTATTCATAAACCTTGACCCCTTTAAGTGCTGCTCATTACTGCAGGTTGTGATTTACAAGCCGAAATTGAGGTGGACGCCATTTGCTCAGGGCATTATTAGCGCCGCAGCTCGACAAAGTCAATCTCCACCAAGATTCCTCATGAGAATCGCCGATCAGTACGAACAGAATGGATCGATTAGTTAGTGTAGCATGGCATGACCGATATAAAGTTAATGGTGACAAATTTACCTTCCTATGCATATGAATTCTGCCTTTGCACCAAAGTTGTTACAGTTAAAGAAAACTAAAGCAATAACTAAGATTGAGAATCATTTTTGCTAAAACAAAAAACATGCAAACATGCTTTTAAAAAGGTGAAGAAACAATCATCTTGTGTTTGTAAACTAACTAAAACGCGATACTGTAATTATAGCAAAAAAGTCCCATGTTTTCATCTTTGTCAATTAATATCATACATTCATTTTTGGGGTTCATTTCAAATGTATTTATTTCAGTATTTCTGTATGTAAATAGCAAAGAGGCAAGATCAAACAGTTGAGAATTGTACTTTACTTTAATAAACAAGAATTAGTTCTCTTGTTTTTTTTATCTTGCAATTGACACAGACTACATATACAGTATTTTTTAAAATTAAAACTAAAGCTAATACTAAAACTAAAATGAAACTAATAAAAAACAATAAACCTGCTCTTGAAAGTAATAAAATTAAATTAATTTAAAAACAAAAGTCAAAACAAAATAACTAACTATAATGAAAAATCCCAAACTATGATAAACCCTGCTCTGTGCTGTGTAGAAAGAAAATTGTATAGTTCACAGGATGGTAGGGTTTTTAAGATCAGTGTTGATATCTTATTCGACAAAATTGTGTTTTTAATGTTCACACTACATTTTCAACAAGTGAACGTGTTATGGAATAAAAAGCATTTTATCAACATCATCCACACAAAACCAGTTAGCAGCAGTGACTCGTGACCAATTTAAAATGCTTCGTGATCTGTTGATACAAAATTGCCTTTTTTAAATTTTGGTGCAACTCTGAAAAATAAAGTAAAGCCTTTCACTTCATGTCCTTTGACTCAGATATAAAATTACTGCTGAAAATTGGTGGTGAGCTGTTTGCTATTTTGATGAATGCCCTTACATTACCACCACCACAAGAAAACACACATTTTGCCAGTTCCAAACTTTGTAAGTGCAGCCCACAGCACAGATGCTATCAAAGCCTCCGGCATTACAGCCAGCCAGGATGCAGTGACCAGATTTTTAGCAGTGGGAAACAGCACTTGAAAGCAAAAGCAAGGAGTACACAGATTTTTATTTTTTCATCATCTTGCTTCTTAGGTCCCTCTTTTGTTCTAAAGTTGAAAAGTGTGATTTATTCCTAGGTAGATGTCACAAAAGTAACCTGACGGCTTAATTAATTAAGGGGAAGTTTGTTAAATATTTGCCACTAAAGAGTTGATGATGTTTTGACTTGACTACGTTAAAATATTTTGGAGTTAGGACAAACCCGATTGAATGAGAGCAATGAAGGCGTAGGTAGAGAAGGCTCTGTGTGCATACATGCATGTGTGTGTGCAGCCTGACATGTGTTTATGTAAGTGGAAGGATGTGATGGTAAAACACCGGGTTGAACCCTGACCTTTTCATAACATGGTCCCAATATTTGTCTCATAAAGCCGAACAAATCCTTCTGCAAAGACATATACTTGGACAAAATGGGCAGCATTTTATCTTCTCTCACTGGAGCACTTTTACTTCCCTTTTTTTCCCTTATTGACGTTATGTCAATTATTAGTTATAACTAACATTCTTTATGCTCTATTTGACTAATATAGTTGATCATTTTAGGAACAACCCCCGATTGTGGCTTGGAAAGCAGATGCAGAACAACGAAACGTTTCCGTTATTGCATCGGTCCAACAGAAATTTGGCCAGAAAGTCCAGTGCTCAAAAATCATTACTGAGACTTCTCATCATGTTCTCATCAGTTGCATTCAAGCATTCATTCATCAACTCACAGAAGTTGTATCAGTCGTAATTGTAGTTGTAATTGTCCACTGACTATGATTATGAATCCAGTCCCCTCAACTAATTATTTATTTGGGTTCCTTCGACCCATCTTTTGTCCTTTATAAATAACCTAATCACCAAATCTGTTAACTGGAAATTTTCATCTATCAAAAGGGGCATAAATGACAAATATGTATCATTTTCCAGATAAAACATTATTCCAAATACCTGCTTTATCTTAGAGTATGCTACTGATTAAAACCTTTACCTTAAAAATTCATGAGTCTTTATGTTTCTTATCATATAACCAGGCAGCCAAATCCCTTTCCATTAGCGTTCCACTTCAACAACTTTAAAATAGTCACCGTCTTTCCACCAAAAAACAGAAGCTCCATCTGAAATGACAAATATTGACCCAACATGGCTGGATGATTTTTAATAAGAATGTTAATGAGTGGTATGAATCCATTCATGCAAATAACTCTTTTTGTACTCTATCAAGGTACTTCTATTGTATTTAACGACGTGCTTATGAGAAAAAGTTCCATGTATTTCTAACCTGAAATAAACACAATGATAGTTTCCCTTCAGTGTGGGCAAGACAATCTATTAGCACATCTACAAAAAGATCCGGCGGCAAAAACTTTGATCAGTGCGTAAAAAGTGGTGATAATTATGGTCGGGGCTGCTTCACCATGACAACACGCTTGTCTATATGTGGATTGAGTTATTATAACCTCAAAAACTAGATAAACCTGAGCCTGATATTGAACTTTTGCATGGCAGGCCAAAACCTTTACTGTCATCTTTCTAAAAAAACGGAAATCACTAATCAGCCTTAAAAATGATGAGTGTCTCAAGTCAACTGTCTACATACATAAGTTTTTGCAGAAAACATGATGGCTTTGGTTAAAATTATATTTGAGCAATTTTCCCTACAGTATTGACCACGTGGTTAGAGTTAGCAAAAACTGAATTTATAGTGTTGGAGCCTCACAACTCGGGCTGACGATGGTAGACTGCCATTTTGACAGCAGAGGGATTGTAAAAAATACGACACACATTTTGTCCAGACTAAATAAAGTGCAACTTTACACCCTTCAGCTTCCAGGAAAAACTGAGCCTGCCACGGGGGTGATATTCAGAGATGTCTGACACAAACAAAATCATCTATTTCATATTTTTGCTTATAATCTGCTTTTTGCAAAGTGCGCAGGTGTCTGCACACATGCACACAAGGACTCAACCTACTTAGCCCACCATAATGATGCACATAATCAAATCCACAGAGCAGGAGACAAAAAAGAGAGTCATATCCTAAAGGATTATCTCCGTTACATCCACGTAGACCCAGATTTTATGCACGCAAGAATGTTCGTCCACACAAACAGGAGAGCAGCATTCTCAGACTGTTGAAAAAAAAAAAATGTCAAAGATGAGGAAAGAGATGAGATAGACTAATCCTCATTTATTCATGAATATACTAATACAATAGCTTCTTGGAATGATGATTATTTTAGTGAATTGTGTCTGTTTAGAAAGGCAGAAAGAAAAAACGAAGAAAGCGACATATCCTCTGAACAGCTGAGGTCATCTTTATTAATAAACTCTCTGACAACAGACACACTCGCATTGAGGCTCACGCTTTCTCTCCATCCTGACTCCCCTCCTCAGCTCCTTGTGAAATGGCACTTGCCAGACTCACACAGTAGGGGTGGGAAGTTTGTAACAACACACACATACGCATGCACAAACACGCACACACAAACACAAGTGCAACATACACACTGTCAGTGATCTGTCTGTGGGTAACAGTGCGGAGCAAGTTCGCTTCTATATGTGTGCGTGTGTGTGTGTGTTTCACTGATGCAGAAGAGAGTGAGGTTAGACAGACAGGAAGTTTGGCCTGCACACGTGCACTGAGAACCACTAAGAAACATGCCCCGGCTCATTTGTTCCCACTGATGGCAGAGGAGAGCAATGGATCTCTACAGTATGGGCCTGAGGGAGGATGACAAGTGTGTGTGCATGTTTGTGTGTATGAAGGTGGAACAGGGAACTCAAATTTGCATCATGGTGTGGTGGATATGAGAGTCCTGCTGCATGTGTGCTCGGCAGAGATTATTCCGGCACAATAAAACTTGACCTGGGATCATAAAGGCACCCATGAAGTGCCCCTGAGCTATCTCACACACACTTGATCATTCAGTGTGAAAAGCCCCTCTGCAACAGAGGCTTTTTGTTTGTAAGCAGGTGCTCAGACAGAAAATAGCACTGACGAGGGGCTGTTTGTCACAAGGTACGATTCAATGATATGACAAACTCCAATCAAGATCATTGTCTTATACGTACATGTGCTTGGTGAAACTGTACGGCTGTGTATATTTGATCAACTCAACCATAAAAAGAACAAACTGCATGCTAAATACTAATCTACTATTTTAGATTTCTTGAGCTGATGTGCCGGTAGTTGATAAAGTAAAACGTTTGCATAGACCCTCAGCCAAATAGGTTACAGTAACATTTAAAATGGAAGAAGCCTTTTGGTACAAGGGCAAACGTCAACATGAACCAAAAAGTACTGCACGAGTATTGATTCATTCTACTTTTGAGTAATGCATAAATTATTGAAGTGGCCAAAATGTGTGACACAATTTTGGTGGATTGGATTGAGGTGCAAGTTGAAAGATCCGGAGCTTCATAGATATGGGTGGTGGAGGTCATTGCATTGTATTTAAAAATAACAGTTTGCATCAAAACCTCTGAATCACTGTCAAAATCAATTAATTGAATGAAATATTATTATTATTACTATTATTATTATTATTATTATTATTATTATTATTATTATTATTATTATTATTATTATTATTATTATTATCGTCGCCTTCCCAATATTTTTAAAGTCACTCTTTTGCAGCAATGGAGGAGGAGGACAAAAGATTGCGTTTGGAGGCGACCTCCAACTGCCCACTTCTGTCATCGCCCTGGCCAACTTACATCATTCACCCGTAGAGGTGTTTTTGGAGTGTCTTATAAACGTACTTGAACGCTTCGATCTTCAGCACGGACTCCAGTGAGTCTGTTTTTGCTTCAGCAATGTTAAAGGGAATGAGAGGAGCTGCCCATCATTGGCCGAGAAGCAAGTCGAGTTCATGTCTGTGGGTTCATGCCCAAAATCGCACAAACGGCGGTTTTGTGATATATAAATATCAAATACAAAAAGAAAAAGGAAAACTCCGTCCATGCACAGAATTAGACCTCGCTTTCCACTGTCCACTGGGCAAGAAATTAGGGATGTTCCCCTTTGTCTTTATCACACTCAGTGAGTAAGACTGTACAAATGATCTTAAGTGAAAGTAAAGTGAACTGTATTCTTTATTTTATTTTAGGAGTGGGATTTGATTAAAACGTGCAACAAACATTTTTCAATTACAATAATGATAATGAACATCAACTAAAACCACAAAATTAAATCAAAGTTTTTCTATCAGGGTATAATATAAACAATTCAATAGGTGCAACTTTTTAATCAAATGCAATTTAAAAAATATAATTTGATGGTACATTTGGGGCTGACAATAAGCCCAGGGCTCAAACTCATTTTAAATGGGCTTTTTTTTGAATAACAGGGGGGGAGACATTGTGTGAACTCAAGCATGTTATCGTGAGCAGAAACAATTATTACTGTTTATTATTATTGTTGCTCGTAATAGAACAAACGATTTATTCTAACCTGAGCTAGAATGTTTTTTGCTCCCTGCAACATGTTATACTGTACTGTAATACTGTAGGCTTGAAGCGCTGAAGTCTTTCTTGCATTATTTGGCCACAACCATGATCTTCGCTATGGTTCCAATGGGCAGATTAAAAAAAATAACTTTGAATTAAGCAGAGTAGGTCATACGTATCATCACGTTGTTAGCCTAATGTTCTGGTTCACTGAAATTACTTAAGGCATCTTCGTGTCAGGAATTAAAGCACTGACAAAAGCTCTGTAAAGGAATAAAACAGTGTGATTAAATGTATTAATTCTGCAGTGCAATAGTTTTTCCGTGATTAATTAATCAAAATAAACGCAATATTTTTGGGTTAGGCTTAGGGTTAAGTAAGACCCTTTTTTTTTTTTTTTTTTGGTGCCTTATTTAAAAGTGGCCTCTGGCTGTTCCAACTGTGAAATACAAGCCATGATACCCCTTGTTGACTTATAAAAGGGCTCGACTTAATAGTGACAATTTTAGGCTTAAGATTGATAAGGATGCCCCCTCATGTGCTGAAAATAACCTCAATACAACCTATAATTAAAGGTAAAGAAAGCTCAAACTTAAAATATGAGAATTCACAGCAGGGTGGAGAAAAACAACAAGGTAGAAGACATTAGGATGTATAAATCAATTTGTATATTTGATTACCCAACTAAAGGGCACCGACAGTGCTTAGTGAGGCTCAGTTATTTGTGGTATCTAACCAGACTCAACCAAACCGATCTGGCAGAAAAAGAAGCTTCAGAGAGCAATGGTGGAGACTCAACTTTAAAAGTCACAGTTTTGTTTTTGTTGTTTTTCTTGTTGCTGCAAACATGAGTCATGTCCACATGACTGATTATAGCAAAACCAACTGCACCAACTAATTGGTTTATTTGTGCATTGATGCACCATGTGAGTCCAATCACGTTGCATAAGTGTTTGTATACATTTGCGATGCTTTGGTATGCTAGTACATAAAGAAGTTACTGTATTGTCAATTCGAATGTCACAGCAGATCTTCCAGACAGATCTTCCATAACGTAGCATGTGATACAATGCAGCAGCAATGAATTATTGTTTTGCAGTGATGCATAGTGTCTGGGAAACTAAAAGTAAAGTTTCCAAGTAATTACGATTCCCCAAAACCAACATTGTTTTATAGTGTCTCGTATTTGGTTTCGATGGCAGAGTTTAGATGGGAAGAAACCAAACAAATCAGCTGACATTCACTGTCAGTGAAATGAGTTGTGCTACGACGACTTTCCAAAACACTATTTTAATGACATTTCTTTTTTTTTTTTCTCACGACTCAATAATACATGTGTTTCTAGGTTTGATGGCTCCTGAAAAACAGTGAAGGGATGCATGCATTAGCATTAAGCATCATGTTCTTCAGCATACTAACTGGTAAACAACTGTCAGCCCAGGCACCATGACCAACAAGGATTATATCTTATCATGACATCGCACAGCAGGCCTGCAGCCAATGTAAAAATGTGTCAGGTCTTGTGAAGATGAGATGCACAAATGTTGACCATGCTGCCAAGTTGTAGTCAAAACAAGTTAAGTCCATTTGCACAAAATATTATATTGATATACTTATATAATATGTGTTCATGTTTCAGTGGAGGAGGAATGTTCAAAGTACGTAGGACAAAACCTGAAGGTGTTGTATAGATGATTTTGTCAGTGAAAAAAATTGTTTTTTTCTTGTGCCAACATGGGAAAATCTGAAGCCACATTTACACCAACATGTGACAAAAAATGAAACGAAAAAAACCTCTTCAAGATGGGCTAGCAGCTTTCACCGCAGTATTTTTTATAGGGTGCAGATGCTGCTGACAAGCATAATTGCTTTGTATACTGTACATGACAGTCACATATGCTGAGAAAATTTAAATATTAAGATGTGTTTATAATGAAAACTGTTCTTGCATGTCACTTTATGTGGTTGTTGTTGTTTTTTGGGCTTATTGATTGATTGATTGATTTTGACCTTTCATTGAGTCTCACATTAGAGAGATTTAATTCATTTAGTTTCCATTCTCTCATCAGCCATCCCCTAAACCTCTTCTGTCAAAAAGGTGGTCAACATTTAATCTATTTATAATTCAGGATAGAAAATAAAAACTAACTCGGACAATACTGCTTCCATTCTTTTAGGATGTATGTGGCAATTCAAATAGCAGTAAGAAAATTTGTAACCTAGTGTTGATGTTTTAGAAATGTCTTACTGATCAAAGTGAAAGCTTATTGCTACTAAGATTGCATGATTGATAATTTTGATTTCAATTTAAAGCAGACATCTCTTCAGATGTTGAGACAGTTGAACACTAAACACAGTGGTGAGATATTATGATTGCCCCTTTGCCGCTAATGTGACAATGGATTTTTCCAAAATGCTTTTTAAATTCAATGCATTTATAATACTCATCAATTATACGCAGATTTTTTTTTCCTTTTCACGGTCCCTATTCCTACTGTGTTTGCAAACCTGCCTCTGAATAAAAGTGGTGCTCACTTGGAGCCCTCACATGCTGTCAGCACTGAAAACAAAAGCTCAGCAGTCAGTTGGAGATGGAAAATTGTCTTCAGTCTGTTTAATGGAAGCCACATCAGCGGCACACAGCCCAAACCAGCAGTGGGCTAACGACACAGACATGTTGGCAGCTTTCAGATACAAATTGACGTCAATAAAACGATCTGTCATTTTATCTTTTATTTGACTGGAATTAAGAGATAATGAGTGTGTTCAAGGAAAAACACCATTTCAAAAAGCTCTCAACAATAAACTCTCAACTGCACACAGGAAAGATTGAATGAGCTTCAAGGGGGAAAAGTAGAAGATTTTGTGATTGCTGTGAACAATTTCCAAACTTTATAGTAGTGTGTGTGTATGTGTTTTCATGCATGCACCATTTAGAGAAAGCCTGCTGTCTTTTGCATTGTTTTTTTCCCCCCTTGGTCATTTAATAACTACTTTACCCGTCTCTTGCTGTTTCCTACTCAAGTCTTTTAATAAATATTCTTCTCCTCTTATGCTTGCTATTACACACTGAAATTGTTTTTTCAGTTGTATGTATATGTCATTTTCTTCTTGCTGAAAAAAATTGATGCCTCTCTTATGTACTGATGAGAAATAAAGATTGTATTTCTCATTAGAGAATATACTTCTGAAGATGCCATTCGCGAAGCCACCTGTTTTTTTGAAATCTTTGTTGACTTAAAATATTAACTATTCACTGTTTTTGACTCAGGCCAAAGCCGTTAAAGTATAGCTTTGCTAATAGCTGGTGGACTTTTGACATTGGATGAATTCTTTGATTGTATTTTTGCTTTCATTGAGATGCACCGTTTTGCCGGCAATCCTTGAATTCTTTTTGTGCACATTAGAAAGTATCACTCAAAGTATGATTCTGCTTCTGAACCAATGTAGCTAAAACTAGGTCATGTAATCTACTTTGGTTAAAAATCTGTCTGTATTGTATCTGTACATTTTTTATTGTGCGGAAATCCAAAGGTGAGTTTGATGCCAACTTCGTCAGTGTAAATTGCTAGTGTGCCTATTTGTCTCAGTATGATGTCGTGTCAGCATGCACTAAAAATCCCTTTTGAGAAAAATACACTTAAAAATAAATGTTCACTATTAGCGCAGGAATTTGTGCCTTAATTTTTCTACTCTTTTTTTTTTGTCTTTATTGATCACCTATAAAATGCCAACGAATGCCTGTTGTTCACTGTAGAGTAGTTTGTAGTAACTAGTTTGTTAAATAGAATCGGAAAAGGGAAAGGCCCATGCTGCTGTGAAGCAAAAATTAATAGCCGGTTTGTCTTTCTTTAAAAGAAACCCAATAGGTTTCTGTGCATCTGTAAATCTCATCTAATGGTTTATGTAGTGGTGCTACCAAAAAAATTTCCATCACCACTAAAGTTGGACAATTTGGGATTTGACAAAAAAAGTTTAGCAATCCTCCAAGCACACATTTAAAGCAATCCACAGCAATAATAATACATACTACTACTACTACTACTACTACTAATAATAATAAGACTTTTCTTTCCAAAAATATGTAATTAACAAATGAAAATCGACAAAAAGACATTGCTGCAAAATTACCAAGACAAACAAACTCATAAAATATCTCATAAATTTTCATTACCCCAAAAAAGTAGCCAGACTTCTTGTGGTCATGTAGGAGCAAAACAAAGTGCAACACTTATCTTCAAATTACACTTTCATAAGGCCACAATGTTCAAGTTAGGTCCGCAGTGAAATTGGTCTTTGACTGACAAAAATAGCCAACTTGGCTCGCCCGATTTAAATAATTAAGAGCTGGCACCTTAATTTGTCTTCTTTGTTGAATTTGATGGCATAATTAAGCATTGGATAAAAGGAAACAGAGCCAAAGAAAAATGTGTGCATATATAATGACAAAGAAGAGTTCCCTATGAAGTTATTGAACAAAATTGTTTTAGGTTAACATAAGCGTCATGAGGAAACAGCTGGCCTACCTTTATGCGACAAGCATGTAAATCATCATAAACTATAACAGCTTGTAATTTAGACTTAATGGTTGTTTGTAAGTGTGTGTGTGTGTGTGTGTGTGCGTGTGTGTGTGAGTGAGCATGTGCATGCATGTGTGTGTGTTAGAATGTTCCACTGAATGTTTTTGTTAAACATACAGGTAGAAATATTCACCAACAGAGGCACAAAGACCTTTTGACGCAGAAACGCTAATTCCCTTTCCCATTGCAATCACAAAGAAAGAGTCATGCAGGCTCAGTAAAACAAAGGAGGCGGCACGCACAGACACAAAGCAAATGCATACATATTATAACAGAGAGAAAAACAGTGTGACAGACTTTGTGGACCTGGCAGCACACAGCGAAGCCACAATCAGTTCCACAGTGTTCAAATGGACCAACAAAGAGCAATACAATCTTCATGAAGCCTAAACCTGAAGCAATACCCACAGAGAATGCAGCTTACAAATGGACTATGTTTATTCTGCATAATACATGAGGCGTTCAATAACAACGCACAGCAGATGGAGAACAACACAACTGCCCATGCAGCAGAAGCAAAAGACAAATTACACACAGCTAGGAGCTCAGGTACTTACAATATTATGCAATATTTTTTCACAGTTGACAGCAACTCCCAGGTGTCTCAATAAAGGTTTCTGACATTCTATGTCCACACACACAGATAAAGATTTAGAGCATCACTTAGTTTTAGGTTTGATTACTTGTAAATGACCAGTGCGGCTTACAGTCACAGGATGGAGTAATGAAAAACAAGGAAGGGACAAAGGTGAAATGGGAGCATTACCGACAATAATGCACCAAATCGTGAGAGTCATATTTATCCATCACTGGCCCCTTTGGAAAGAATTTTCTTGTTGTTGGCCTCCAGATTGATTTGAAGACAATCATTGTTTTGTGCCATCTTAAAAATTGCCAACTTCCTGCATTGAAAGATTCTTGGTCTGATGTGTGCAAATATTCAAGACAGGTGTATAGTTTTAAACCAAACAACCATATTTTTAGACTATAAATCACACCAATTCAAAAACATGCATTATGAATTAAAAAAAAAACATTAATAAATTGTATTTCATTATATATTTTGTATTTTGGGGAGAAATTTACAAAATCCATGACACGCAATAGAACTTGGACTCGCACCCAAAACATGATTAAGAAATGGATAAATCATGTTGAGGACAGAGAGCGAGTTCCTGTTGCATTTGAAACTTCTGCTCCTAATTACTGATTTTTTTGTTTAAAATTGCTTATCTTAACTCAAATTTGCATTGCTTTGTGACCAAAGTTAAAAACCTGGCTGATTATTGCGCCTTTTGGCACTTTAAATCAGGGGTTTCAAACTTTTTTGGGCAGGCCGCATTGTAGTCATAGCTTCTTTCGGAGGACCATTATGATTGTCAACCCAAATAAAAGTATGAGCACTTCATACTATATACAGTAAAAGCTGCAAAACAAACTGACAAATAACTCGTTTTCAAATCAGATGAGTAAAAACTGGTCAACTATTTTTAAAAAAGATATTATTAAAAGTGAAGACAATTTGCAATTCTAGGAATGACACACGAATTTGATGCACAATTCGTGTTCGCGGGCCACATAAAATGATGTGGTGGGACGTATCTGGCCCCCGAGCCTTGAGTTTGACACCTGTGCTCTAAACAGTAAATCTTTATTGTGGCGGATGCCACATGCTAAACCTGCGAGGTAGCTGGGGAAACAGCCCTTAAGAGACTCAACTACTTGTATACAAGCAATTAAAAATTAAAAATTCCATAATCCGTCACCTTTAAATAATGACACAGCATGAATTGTATTAGTTCCTTCAGCACACAACGCCTTACCAGCATTTACATACAGAATGAGTGGCTGCAATTTTGTATCGGCTAAAAATGTCTATTGTATTTATTTCCACCTTACAGTGGACAGCTGCACATGTAGAGAGACACACCCTCAGAGGAACACACAGCTCTCCGTCTGTTATCCATCAATGTGTCAGGGGAACGCTTGGTGAAGAAAACAGCAAATAACTCACATACAACCATGTCTCTCATCTACCCACTCACGCACACACACCAACACACATACAGCAGCTAAGTTAATTTCAAAATCAATTAATTAAAAAGCGAGGCCATCTCCCACAGGGAGTAAAACACTAATTATTTAAGAAACCTAACCCTAGTACACAAATCAAAGATGTTAAGCAGTCAAAATATGAAAAAGCTGAATGAATACAGACAGAATGGTGGAAGGGTGAAAAATACTCATCTTAAAAAGGGAATCGACTGAACTCATTTGATTTCATTTGATAAGATTCTGCCTCCTTTAACTCATAACACTCAAATAGCAAGAGGGGAGGGACTGATAAGCAGATACAATGGAAGATGGCTTTGTTTCCATTTAATGGATATTCACCCCCATTTCTTGCCCGTTGTCTCTTCCTATTAGTTTCAGGCCTTTTTTAAGAGCGTTATTGATTATTTGACACAAACAGGCCGAGAGGAGTTGTGTGCGAGTGTGTGTACGTGCGCGTCATTGTGCATTTACCACAGCTTGCCCGGCTTCATTCTAAATTCCAATCAGGAGATTGCCTTTCCCTTCTTCCTGGTCTTCTTTAAAAAAGCCTTTACCTAAATAGCACAAAAAAACATGGCAAGGTAAACTTTGTTGAATGCCAGGGTTAGGGGTATAAAACGGCAGGATGAGTATTAGCGAGGGGTTGAAGTTGCTCGAAATGGTCAGGAACGAGAGATACTAAATATTTCTTTTAGAAACACTGTGAACTAAGTGTGTCATTGGAAACTAGTTCACCGGATGTTAAAAACAAACAAGACAAAAAAATGCTACAGAGTAACAATGTATAAAAAATGAGGAAACCAAAAGATGCAACCAATCAAAAATGAGTACATTATTGAAAAATCCCAGAACATCCATGAAAATATAACTTTGAGATGTAACTCGTAAAAAATACAAACAGGAGCAATAACATCAGAACAACAGTTGTAAATATTTTAAATGATTAAAACTATTTGTATTTTTCTGAACTTTTATTCAGAAGAGACACCAAGGTCAAACACAAAAGAGCAGCTTGCTCAGAGTTTTTATAGGGAACAAGGTGGAGTCAATCCTCTCATTCCAAAACAAACTCACCCAAGCATGCTTTTATCTCCCTTGCTTTGTGTTCTGGGGCACGCTGGAACAGAAAAGGGCCTTCCCCAAAACGTTTGCCACAAAGTAGTAAACATACCATTGTGCTTCGTCTCCCCCCCCACAAGGGTTACCACAGCAAGTCATGTTTCTGACTTGTATGATTTTTGTGGCTCGACTCTTCACATCCCTTCCTTCTATTTAGCCAGGTGTTGATTTGCCACTACTAAAGATATCCATCCAAAAATGTCTTGATATATCTTGTCGAGTCTCTAATTCTATTGGACTAAAAGGTGAGTTTTAATTTTGTTCATAGAGGCTTATTCTCTCGTGTACTAAGTTAAAATAGGGCACGCTGCAGTACACTTTTTTGGCTGCACAGAATCTCCCATTGACCTAAGTGTGTCACTTGGGCACCTTCATAAACAATTTGCATTGTGGGTAGAGAGACATCTGAAAGAGGGTGTGCCCTGTCAAATCTATTCTTGCATGTGTTTTCCCAGAGACTTTTTTCTTCTGCGTTCCAGAAGCTGCAGCCACAGATGAGGACTCTACCAAATTTTGCCGGTCTGCAGCCACAGATGAGCACTCTACCAAATTTTGCCGGTCTGCAGCCACAGATGAGCACTTCACCAAATTTTGCCAGTCTGTCTTCCATCCTTCGCTCCTAACCTAGGCACCCTCCTGACCTCGTCCCTCCGTCCTTATTTGTAATAAAGTCGCACCCCATCCCCGTCTGTCCTCGTCTTTGAAAAGGCTTCCGTTCCCGGTCTGTCCATTGTCAGTCCAGTCAAGACCCAATCAAATCGGAGGTTTCATAATATACAATGAGATATAAACCTCATTAGCTGGCTAATTTACTATTGACGTCTATTTTACTCATGGCCACAACATTCGGGTTATTTGAAAACTTTTCTAAGACACAGCCATGACACAAAAATACCAGTCGGTGTAATATATTACAAGATTTATTTGGAGTTCATTATAAAAATCACTTAATTCTACTTGAGTCTGTTTTACCACCTCCTGCATGAAGAAACCAACTTCTGTTTTCTTTTAAAAATTCTCTTGAACGTGAGGATTACGCCCACGAGGCAAAGTGGAAACGGAAATCCCTATCTTTGAAAGAAATAAAAAGACCGAGAAAAAAACAAACCAATGCCATCTTTTATATTGATTCGTCAGAGTGCCTCTCTGAGCATGCTGCGACTAACCTGGCAACTCAATCCAATCTTGTTTACTCTCCCACCATCCATATTGTTCCCTATTTCTATCTTTCTCTACCTTTATATCTCCACTGTCATCGCTGTGGCTTCATCCCAGCAAGTGACCTGCGTCTCTCAATTTATTTATCTAAATCTATCTCTCCCCTCGGACAGTCAGAGCAGTGGACTGGAAGAAAAGAGCAGGGCTAGAGAAGTGTGACCACTGAGGGTCAAAGGTGAGTCAGCAATGGAATAAAGGCTGAAAGACTGTCTTTCTTCCAGCATTCCCCCTCCCCAGCACACAAACCTGACTAACACCTCAACAATGGCACTTTTATAGCTACAGCTGCTGACACAGCTGAGCTCAAGAGAGATGTGGGTGCTGGACTCAAGTTGGCAACAATAAGATGTAAAGCAGAGATAGGCTTATTGACCCATGAGTCAAATAAGCTTTAAAGTGGAAGAACTGCCCATTTTCTGAAGCCAATTTAAAACCGGTTGGAGTTTAAAGCCTTGTTCTACAATTTGATCGTATGAATACAAACTGGTGAGGGTTTACTGGACTCATGACTTTTGTCGTAGGATATAATTAAAGTTGAGAATATTCAATATATCAATAACAGATGAAGAAGATAAAGTACGGATATTTTATGGACGATAGTGGATGGATGGACACGTATGGATGAGAAACATTTCAATGTTACATTTCAATGTATCCACTTGTTTCAATTACAGTATTAAAATGTGGTGTGCTTAGTGTGTTTCTGGAAAGGTTTCAATTCTTCAATCACACAAATAATGGTATCACATGATAAAATCATGTAGTGCAAAATGTATTCCTAGTGCATAGCTTATCATACAAGTATAAATGTGTGTATTGTACATTCTATGTGGGCGTAGATTTGTATAAATAATGTGTTTTATCGTAATACTTCCCTGAAAAAGCTTTTATAGTGTTACGGAGACAGTAGCAGTGAGAAAGTGGCATTGTCAACAAAAAGTACCAGTTTGCCTCGACATTTGAGCCTGTACCTATTTTTTGGAGCAAAACGTAGCAGTGTTTCATAAATCTTGGTAAGGACACGGAGACAGCGACAGGTCAGCAGATGCTGTGAGCACTGTATCGCTTACTGCTTAATGAAGAAAAGCAGCAGTGGCTTGTGGCTCTCCATGTTTCCTGACTTGCCATATTTCCAAACATGAGGAGGAATCTCATTCGTCAGTCAGAGAGAATGCACCTTACCACCTTCTCCACACCGTATTAGACATACGTATTTTCTACTGACCGAATAGTTGTTCATGAAATGATACCGTACTCACAAAAAATGAAATTTGATGAATGATGAATTCATTTGCACATGTGAAGCCCTTTGAGACTTGTCTGTGATTTAGGGCTATACAAATATTCTTGATCTTGACATGAAATAAACCCCAGTATCTCAAACAATGTCACCTCCTATTGAGAGCCTGAATCAGTGCAGTACTAGAATTAAGTACAGTGACTCCCAGCTGCAATATGTTTCAACTGTCGTGCCTCCACTGTGTGTTGGATTTTTAAGCAATTGTTGTTAACCAATACAGGCAACACACAGTATTTAATCTTAAGATTGAATCATAGGGAAGAAGTCAAAAGTGTTTTTAGACTTAAGGGAGCGCTAAAACAGGAGGCCGTGAACACAGCTTGGAAAGGCAAAAGTTACTTGCACTTTCACAGAGCGAAGCTTCGCCCACACTCAAGCCCATGAAAGCTCTAATAGAGCTGCCATGCAGGGGCCTTCCTGCAGCTGATAACCCTGCACTGGCCCCTGTATACTACCTACCCCGGAGAGAGGCCATTAGCCTTGCTGCAGCTCCTTCCTGCATAAGATGTAGCTTACCAGCCTCTGAGCTACCGGATAACTTTTTATTTTCTTTTTAAAACTTTACGAGGCGATTGCATGGGAAGGACTGTATATGCAGAGCAGAGTCTGCATTACAATATGTGGGCACGCTCAGCTTGCTACCAGAACTTCCTGCCCACTGGCAGTCAAGGTGAGCTCTGTTGGACGAGAACAATGCCAAAAAAGCTGTCATAAAAACAAAATACCATGTTCTTGATACCACCAAGAACACACATATGCGCATGCAACACACACACACACACACACACACACACACACACACACACACACACACACACACACACACACACACACACACACACACACACACACTCACACGCACACACACACACACACACACACACACACACACACACACACACACACACACACACACACACACACACACACACACACACGCTACTGGTTGACTGTACCTATCCAGGCCCATTATCTAAGAAACAATGCATAAGCTGACTCTGCAAAAGCATTCAAAAATACACACAAGAAATAGTGCCACTGACCAAACAGTAGGCACCTCAGCATTCAATGAGGGTCCAAACAGCTTTCACATAGCACCACAAACAAAATAAGTTATAATAATAAGACAGGAAGACAAAAACATAGTAGATACTGTGCCTCAAAACATCTGCTGAGTCAGTGCATACAAAACTTGCAGTCACTGGGCTCTGAAAACAGATCACCTTACACAGTGCCCCCGAAACACAGTTGGCTCAAGTACAAGATTTCTCACTGAGAATTTTATCATCCCTCCCCAATCAGACTTTATGTTTTCAATCACAGCCACAATGACTAGACCTGGGAAACACAATATAAAGTGACAACTCAATACGGTAAAAGGGTAAAGGTTAATATCAGTTTGAACTATTCCAGAAATTTTATTTTACAGTAAAAGTCATTAACATCAATACACTGTATCTACAGCATGTGTGTATATAAATGTCAGCTACTCTTTATGTATCAACATAAGTAACTGGACAGCTTGACATGAATAAAGAACATGCAGTTGGTTTAAACAATGTGTCTGTAAACCACACCATTAATTTTGCTTGTTTTCCCAACTGCATTCTAGAAGTGGAAATTTGTCCCTTTAAACTAGCAGAAGTCGATATGGCTGTACAGAAGTCAATCCTTTCGAGATCCTCTAAAAGACTTATCCTACTTATTGCCATTTAATACAAATGGCTCTGCAGCACAATGAAGTAGCGGTTTAGCAATCTGCTGCACAGTCAAGAGGTTTTTTTTTTTCTCAAAACAATGCGAGTTAATTGAAGACTCTTAATCGTCCATCGGTGTGAATGTGGGCCTGAATGGTCATTTGTCTGTGTCATGTCTGTGATTAAGTGGTAACCAGTCCAGTATGAACAGTATTCCAACTCTTGTTCAAAGTCAGCAGGGATAGGCTCTAGCTCATCTGCAATCCTAACGAAGACAATGGTATATAATATGGATTCCTAAAATCTTCATGGATGCCCATGCAGCCATATTGTAATATAATATCTGCATTAAGACAGTAAAATTTTGTCATTCAATCAACACATTCAAAAAAGGTACTATTCCCACACAAGAGGCTGCTCTCTTCTAGCAGTGGTCAGCCATGTTTTTTTTTTTTGTTAGTTGGATGTTGTAAATAGAAGAAGTGGGATTTTTGGTGACGTCCCTGCCTTTCCATCTATAATAAAGCACCACTGTAAATGAGGGCACCACAATTTGGATCACGTATGTGTTCCAATTTGTACTACTGTATCATCTCTTTTATTTCTTCTGAAGTACATTTTCAACAACAACAATGACAACACGAACAGATAGCACAGAAATCCCACCTGATAAATGTTCTAGAGATTTTGCCCACCATTCACCGCCCCAGTTAGTACAAAGTGAATAGTGCAGTGCCCTGAAGACTTGGAAAGTCCTGTAATGTCAACATGGCTCCAAAAATGCTGATGAGATGACCCGGTGGCTCATGGTTTATAACTTCACACATCTTTAGTGAAAATTCAAACGAGACATGAATTGGAACATTTATGGGTGCCCACATTCTTAAAGGTCAATGTCTTTGTACTCTTCCTCCTGTTCGCAAAGGCGAACATTTATGATGCTCTATATTCTTCCTTAAATCAGTCTCCGAAGACCCTTAAGTACGATACTGCATATGCATTAATATAAAGTGAGTAAAAAAGTGATGCCGTCTAGTTGAGAGTAAAAAATAGAGACTGGTAGGGAGCAGATGGCCAATAGTGGTCAGCTGGTAAGAAACAAGTGGGTCAGGCCTCTCCTCCACTTCCATCCGAACATTCATACATTATGCAAGAGTGCAGCCACTATCAGTTGCCCCAACATGATTCTTTTGCTTCATCTGAAGGTCCCAATAACCATTCAAATGTGTCTAACTCCAGGAGCTGGATTGTGACACTCTTCCCCACAGTATAGTGACAATTTGAAAATTACACCTATCATCCTGATCTGATAGTAGGGGAAACGGCAGTTAAGAAAGGGCTTATCCTGTAAAAATGTTCAAATGGAGAAATAATTCAGTTCATCCAAGTGTACTTGCTCTTCTGATTTGCCTTTAGGACCCTGAGTGTGCACCATATTGAATTTTCCACCAGTATGACTTTCCGGAAAAAGGTCCCCCCCCTCAAGGTTTATTCATTTATTGATTGCCACTGAAGGGGCTGGGCTGCATCATTCATAGAGAGTGACAAATATTTATTGCGGCCATATGCTCTATAATGTGGAGTTTACAAAAGCTTTTTGGAAGATGATAGAGACAAGAATTCATTTGATTCAACTGAATTGATTTGCTTCTACTGAGACATTTAAAGCACAGGCAGTGCAATTAGAGACACCATACGGATTATTACAGCGCTTTCCTTAGGCGCATTCGCTTCAAAAACACGCTGACCGCGCACTTGTCTGATCAATAAAATTTGAGCTCTATAACTGCTAAGTGCTCACTCTCTGGCAATGCAAAAAAGACCCTAGTGTGCTACTTGGAGTGAGCTAAAACAAGAGGAAAACATGAGGAAAGATGGAGGCATATGCTGGCAGAGAGTGAGAGAGCGAGAGAGAGAGCGAGAGAGAAAGAGAGAGAGAGAGAGATCAAAGGGAAGGGTAAGTTGCAAGAGGAGCAAAAGCTTCTTGTCTCGGAACAACTGCAATCACAGCCCCTGCCAAAACCCTCCGGATTCATCCAGCGGCCTGACAGAAATGTCTCAACAGGCGTTAAAGTGCTCAGAGCGGACTTACAGTTTGTGAAGTGTGCTGTGAGTGAGGGTAAAGCAACTTTTTATTTGAATAAAGTATAACTTGTGGCATATTCTACTCAATCAGTGTTTAAATACAAATAATTGAATTATCACACACAGCTGTCAGTATTGCATTACATCACCACTGTGGACTACACAGTCTTAATGCAACGTCAGTGGAAACAGTATAATATTACTGCATCTCATTACATGTGAACATGAGTGCGTGCCCAAGGAGTTGATGCACCATCATAATGAATGAATCAATAGCACTAATGATGCCAGCACTTTCAGCACACCTTGACAAATACCATTATCAGAAACTGCTTGGGGTCCTTCATTTCTAAACATCAGGCTGTCTGTCCAGCCCAGCCTTCCCTCCTGTTGTTACCCTGAGGCATACACAAACACACACACACATACACACACGCACAGGTTGACACGCATACAACCCATCTGTTCAACTCCCCAGACCTTGCATCTGGCCTGACATGAACCATAACTTGCTACGTAAACATAAGCACACACTGTGAAGTGTCACAGCAAACTGAGCTGGGTCATACCATTGAGGCAGCATCAGAGTTGCAGTATGCCTAAAACACACATAAGCAAAAAAACAAAATCTAATCTGCCTTTGAAAGGGCTTTTTAAAAAGAAATGGAAAGATGACAGAGTCGCGTCATCAAAGTTGCAATCATGTTGTTTTGACTGCGGGGAGCTTGTGCTGTTGCTCGGCAAAGGAAATGCAAAAAAAAAAACCCTTTCCAACCATTTAAAACACAAGGCATCCTTCACTTACAGATAAGTAACAAGCATTAACAAGGACTGAATGGCCTCTGTGTGTGATCTTCTACGTGAATCGTCTCTTGAGTTACATAACCTGGAATCATCCCATTATCACGGGAGTTTACAGCGCGTTCAGCTGCTCGCCATGTGGCCTCTCCAGTATCTGTTGCGTTGACGTGATGCATGTGACACATTGATGACAATTAAACATAGAGCAGGCAGGGGACATCTGGCATGCTGGGGATGTTGCAAGCATGATGCAATGTTGACCCTTCAGTGTCAAAACACACATTTCTGTCACATACAGCATGTGTACGCTTGCGGAAAATATAAAATCAACACTTGTGAAGGCAGATGGATGATACGCATGGAGGAACAAATAAAGTGAATCAATGGTGCAATTTCATTATTGGGGATGTGTGTTTAACTGTTAGCTGTTTTTTTTTTTATGTGAATTTTAATGGCAACTTTTAAAAGCAACTTTTCATGAGTGCTCTGTAGCCCTCCAGTGTCACATCAAGTAGAATATCAATTCCGAGCGGAGTCCAAGAGGGAAGTTTTGCAATGTGGTTCAGTAGCTTCCCATAGCTGACATGTTGTCCTTAAAACAACTTTGTAAAAACTAATTGAGATGACAGAACCTCTGCCATGTGCGACCATCATTTGCAGCCAATTTTACCTCGTTTTAGTACACGTTAACTTAACACATCATACAGTTGACCAAAATGTTCACTTAAATCAATTAGACTGCAATTCGCTGGCAACCACGACACATTTTAAGCCAATGTACTGTATTGTCTACTTATAAAAAATGTCTGAATCCAGGTGATTTTATTTTATGCAACCACTTGACAAAATAGAATAGAGAGAGAGAGAGAGAGAGAGAGAAAAGAGAGAAGAAAAAGAGAGAGAGAGAGAGAGAGAGAGAGAGAGCGAGAGAGAGAGAGAGAAAGAGAGAGACACGCACACACGCATACACACACACGCACACACGCAAACACACAAACACACACACACACACACACACACAAAGGGTTAGTGAGGCAACATGGGAAGGAGGCTGGCTGTCAGGATGTGGAGACCATTGTCTGTCCGACAATGAAGATATCACATCGGCAGGAGTCCTATTGCGCTCTCAATGGAGTCATTAACATCTGGGGCCAAGGGCTACCTGTGCGTGCGTGTGTGTGTGTGTGTGTGTGTGTGTGTGTGTGTGTGTGTGTGTGTGTGTGTGTGCGTGTGTGCGTGCATGTGTGTTTGTTATAAATGATGTGGATGAAAGCTGATTTTCAACGCTTTCCTGCCAAACTGGGCATCATGCGGCTGACAGGGAGAGCCTGGTGAAATTCTCCGTTAACCTTCCTCAATCTAATATAATCGACTCTGGAAATTCACATACAAGGATTATGTCTATTTTTAAGGGTCTTTAATTTGACTTGATAAAATACAAATGTAAGTAAACAGAATTTCAATGGGATTATCCCCTGCTACACCCAATCCAAATGTCAACCTAAAGCTAACACCCATATAACACAGTCCAATGTTTATATTCCATATCCATTTCTTAACTTTATATAGCATTTGTCCTAATTATGGTGGTGGGTGAGCTAAAGCCTATTGCGGATACATTTTGGCAAGAAGCGGGCTACACCCAAGATTGGTTAACAGCCAACACAGGGCACATATAGGATAAATAAACAATGATTGACACATATAGACAATTTAGTTTTCAATGAAACCAACATGTAGAGGGAAGCCAAAATATTCAGGGAAACCCCACACAAGCATGGCAAGAACATGCACACGCTACAAAGGACTGCCTGATATTGTACCAATTTGGGACCTCTCATCTAATATTCCACTGTTATGCCATTTATTCTAGACAGTATATCACTGCTATTCAATCAGCAGCCCGTGGGCCAAATGCGTCCCAGAACCCACCCCAGCCTGTGGTCCAGTCTCCCTGAATTGAATTGCATTCAAGAGATCCAGAGGGTATGTCAGTTCACAAGATTTTTAAAAAATCCCAATGTTTGATACCATGAATGAGTTTACCCACATAGCTGAGGGTGTTGTTTTGAGGTGCGGCTAAAAACAGGAGTAGTGGCAAGATACTTAGAAAAAACACACACGTCATTTTGAAAATTGAAACATAAAATTGACAATGAAAACCATCGATTCACGAATGTCTATGGGCTGGCTACATTTGGCCCAAATGAAATCCTAATTCACTCTGCATAATTTTGTCATTGATCCATTGACAAAAATATGGAAAAAACAACAACAAATGATGGGGAATAAACACATGTGGTTCATGTCACACAGGAAATATAATGTAAATTCCCATAAAATTAAGGCAGTCTTCCTCCTGACTTCCATAAACACAACCCCCCACCCCCTCCCAGGCTGTCTGTTAGTTAACAGGCACTGGCACCATTCGGCTTGTAAAAGAGACCCCCCAATCCAAGCCACCACTTTTTTTTCTTTTTGAAAGAAAAGCTCCTTGCCGTCCATGAGTGGACGCCTGCCTCCACCTCAATAATTACAATAATCACTCAAGCAAAGCTAATACTTACCTCATTAAGGCAAAACACCAGAGGGGGACAACAGGTTTATGAATTTAAAAGTGTAAGATTTAGGCGGACCTATAATGCAATTTATCATTACATGCGATATTTGGCTGAAAGCAATATTACTGGGTTGATTGAAAGATGCAGGATGAATCCATGATTACCATTCCTTCATCATGCCTAAAAGCTGCAAGCATTTGCACAATAAGTAAACTGTTGACGCAAAACAAAAGCGCATAAAAGTTCGCACAAATTCAAATTTATGATGAACATCATATCATAGTCGCTTAAGAAGAAACGCTGGCGAGTAACCAGTTACGATATCCAAGAAAGCTCCACTATTGTGAATTTAGACTATTTTAGACTCCTGAGTTGCTTTCTCTCCAACCAACTGCTGCTGACCGCACTGCGTTTTGTTTACACTGCGCTATGAATGGAGATAAAGTTGCACCACAATGAACCACCGAAAAAGAGCATTTGCAAAAACAATACTCATAATTAAATGTTATGTATGTCAAAATTTCAGAATGGAAGCATAACAATGGACACTCGCACAACACTGTCTTCGTCGCCATCAGCATGATATAACATAACATGAATAAAAACTTACATTATTCTGCCTCCGCGGATTGTAGTAGCGATGATGTGCGTTTCCTCAAGCCGATAGACCCCAATAGCCCTCTCCTCTTCTTCCCCGCAACAGCGAATTTGTTTCTTGTATGTTTCTTTAGTTAAAAATCATTCTACATCCTCGTCAATGTCACACCGTCTTCTCTTTCCTCCTTTTTTTTCTCTTCTGCTATAAAATGTCCGGATGATGCAGAAAAATCACGGCTTCTGATCCTGTCATTTAGTTTCTACGGAGGAACTGGCTGTGCGCGCAACTCCCTCCCAAGGCTTTGTAACAGGAAACCAGAGGAGGAAGAAGGAGGAGGAGAAAATGGGAAGAAAAAAAAGGAAAGAAAATAGAGTGCGATTTTATATTCCAGAGTCTTGAAGGAGTTTAAAACCCCGTCTCTCTAGAAGTTCCAGGGCCAATGCACACGTTGAACTGAAGTAGACGTTATGTTGAATGCGTCGCTGTGACAGACTGCTGAAAAAAATGTGTGCAAGTGGGAATGCGTGCGAGTGTGCGTGCGCGCTCTCGTGCGTGAGTGTGTGCGCGGTGCAGCGTGCGCTTGTGCAGCACGCATCGCAGCAGGACTTGGATCTTTTTTTTTTTTTCAAAAGCAGACAAATGGATCCCCGCCCATTTACTTCTCTGAACAAGGACCCCAACACAGACGAGAGGGGCCCCCAGCGGTCATTAGCTGCCCGCTGAAGACCACTTCCTTTGTGTGTGTAAAGTGAAGTCTTGTTCAGGAGGCGCTCCCTAACCTGGAGTATGACCTTTTTATTTTAACACGTCGCTGGTCCATTTAACCGAGCTCTAAATGAGCAATTGGCAGAGGTAGAAAGTTGGTACTCCAGTTGAAAGGGAAGATTGTGAGACATTTACACCCCCCCCCCCCTTTCCATTTTTTTAAACACATGCATTTACAATGTAAAATGTAAATTTGACATCATACATTTTGTATGATCCTTTTGTCAGTCACCCCAAGACCAATTTTCTGAATTTTGTTATGGCTCAATTTCGGTTGAATTCGTTCGTTCGAAATTTCAATCATATTTTGTGATGTTCTATCTGAGTGGCCCATTTAACATCAGCCTAAGAAACTGTATGGTGATTAACCTAACATAAACACCTCCAGTATTTGACAATGGGATAGACCAGAAGAAAACCCACACATATGCAAACTTCTCATGGACAGATTCCAACCATGGACCCTTGTTCTTTGGCAAAGCAAAAATAAAATAAGAGTGTACTGGAACATGGTATCCAACTTTTTGACATGCTTCCATTGGGACCAAAGGGTAAGATACTTTATTTTATGGTAGTTGTACATATAGACACATTGAACATGAGATGTTTTTTATCACCTTACAACCAAGAGAGTGTAATTGAAAAAACATAACCACATCATGAATAAAATACCATAGTTTGCACTGAAAACTTCAAAGAAAACCGTGTCATGCCTCCAGAATTGTGTTTACTTGCAATCCAGTGTCTCAACAGAATTTTGCTGAAGCTCAGAAATGGACTCGCTAGTGATTTTCTTTCACAATGTCCGCAGTCTGAACAGTAAATGTATGATGCATCATATTTACCACTAAATTAAATTCACCAAATGTAGAACAATAATATCCACACGTTAGAGACTTTTTTTTAAACATTTAATTTCTTAACAATACCCATCATAATACTACAAGTGATTTTTTTGTCTCACTGTGAGTATGGACATTATGGATGCTATACAGAACACTATGGGTGCCCTTAACCCCAATCCAAATAGATAAACAAACAGGCATAGGCTGTTCCCGAGACTGCATGTCTTACAATTGCGTTTACTGAAAGAACACATTATGAAAACTGACTGCGTTCATTTCTGTTTGGGAGTGTTTATCGCACGCATCAAATTAATGGAAAATTGCCTGTGCAGTTTACCATTATTGAATTAATTTCTGACTGACTGCCAGTAATGCTATGATGATTGTTACCCAAAACTCAGATTATCAAGGCAACAAAGCATCATGATAAACAGAATGATTGCGTTGTACCCACAATCAGGAGGCATATGTTTGTTTGGTACAGATTTGTTTGATAGGTAAAGAGTTTGGATGAAAAGAAGTCATTTGGAGCTTGGCTAAGATTTGAATACAAGTTAAAGATGAAAAGGGAAATGGATGTAGCACCATCCTATTAAGAAACACAGTGTGGTCAAAATGTGGGATTCATTTTAGAAAGTTAGACATTGTGTTAACTTTGGTCCTCTTTGAATATGAACACAAAGAAATAAATCATGAAAGAAAATCCGTGTTTATTCTCGTGAGTGGCACAACAATAAATACAGCTGATTAAAATCAAACTGACCACCAAATTGCCACCAAAACATTTGCTCATTTTCCATTCCTGCAAACCACAGATAAGTGTAATTACAAAAGCAAAATTGCAATTCATATCAACATGTCTCACATGAGCAAAGGCAGTTTGTTGTCTGATGACATTTACTGTATACGTGAGTCGACACTAATGTTGGTAGCGACAACAAACACCACCAACCCCAGTGCAGATGAATGCTTCTGACTTTAAATTGACCAATCCATATAGAGTATATGGTCATGTGTGTGTGTACAGTAAGGTGAAAAAGGTACTTGCTCCCTTGCTGACTTTTTTGCAGATTTATTACTTGAAAAGGTTTCATTTCATCAAACCAATATTAATATCACACTGACAACCCAATGATATTTCAAATCCAGTATCTAAATAATGATTTTATTTACCATTGGTGTGTGCAAACCTATCTGACTCTCTGTGAAAGAGTTTTTGCCGGCTTAATTCAACAGCAAGTTGTGCCACCTCTTCGCAAAATTGTCTCAACTGCCATAATTGAAGGGTTTTCTAGAGTGAACTGCCCGTTTAAGGTCACACCAAAGCATCTCAATTGGATTTCAATTCTGACTTTGACCTTAATTTAGTTCTTTTTGAGCAATTTTGAGGTGAACATGCCGGTGTGTTTCAGATCATTATCCTGCTGCATGACCCAAGAGCTCTTGAGTTTGAGGGCACAAACTGATGGCCGGAACTTCTTCTTCAGAATCTGGTAAAATTCCATTTAGGACTCATCAAGACTCTAAATTACCGGTAGGTGTGTGAAAAAAAAAGTTTTTTTTCCAAACCCATGGCTAATTTAGAGTTTTTAATTAATGCAAGATTTTTTAATTTACAGGAAACTCAGAGTATTCTAAAAAAATTCATGTCAGGATGGGGAGGACATACTAAAGCCACACAAGAAAGTCAAAGCTGAGATTTGAATCCCAGATCTCTGAATTGTGAAAGATGTGCTAAGCCCTCATCGTTATGTGTCTCAAGATAATTTAAGTCAGTCAATGACAAAATCTGCACAGAGCCTATTCCTGTTACCACGAGGTAAGTAAAAGTCAAGACTGGATAAGATGTTTTTAAATGAGATTGATGGATAGTAAACGCAACTCTCGTGAGGATAAGCAGATAATGGATGGATGGATTGTAAATGCAATTCACCCGCCCCCCCCCCAATAAGAACAACCCTTACTGCCTTTTTTGCAGATTTATCTGCACCAAACACCAGTTTGTCATCCCTAAAGCCATGTTTCCACCAATCATAGGCAAGTATAAAGTTCAGTTCAGTTTGCCATGATACGATCTGACTTGGTAAATCCAGATCAGACATGCATTTCCGGCACCGGGTGTTTAGAGGAACTGTGATGGATGCATTGGCTACGTGAAGAGTGACATCATATTGTGCTCTGCAAACAAGAAACACGACTTTCAACCTGCCTTCATAATCCTCAGAATCCTCTTTAAATTATGCCCTTTCCCCTTGATATTGAGTTTATTTCATTTTAATACAGAACAAGGCAGATGATTCCTTTTCGACCAATCAATGAACAGCAGTCTTTCTAGCTCCGCTCCCAAAAGTATAACGAAGCGCACCATTTCAATCGTCATTCCAATGAAGGGGAAAAATGGAACAGTCAGTTTTATATTTTGAAATCCTCTTCAAAATATATACCACACCAAACTACTGCGATGGAATAAAGCTTAAGAATTGATGTTGAACTGATTAACTTAATGTTCCATGATCTTATTGTCTCCAAAAGTTAGATAGCACATTCACCCAGTCACTGTCTGTTTTTTCAAATGTTGTTTGTCAAAATAGTCTACACTTTTCCTATCAGCTCTCCCACAATTGTTGTTTATCTCACTGCAAGCTTCACAGGTATAATCCAGCTTTAGTTTGTTACCGTATGTGTAGTGCTAACCTACACAACACTGATGGAAAAATCAAGTATTTCATGAAGTAGATTTTTTTCCATGTTCATAAATGAAATAATTACCTAAGTCCAAAGCAAAGTTTCTGTTTAGTTGTTGGCGCATTCTTTGAATTTCTTTCAATCTCGATTTGTATCGCATTCAATGCCAACTTGCTATGGAGTCTTCATCATCGTGTCTACTCAAATAGGAACATTTTATTCATTTTTCACTTTGTTTTTCTTTGAACACCTGCAGTGAAGATAATAGGGCTTCAAATCTATTTGTATTTTTGTTTATGAGCCATTGTTTGGCAATGTCAACATACTGGAAGCAAAAACCTTCAGCCATAGACTTGTGCGTATAGCCTTGAGAGTGCAAGGATGACTTAAAGACTTATGACTGAGCAGAGAAAAGAACACAGCTCATTGGAAGTCAGGCATTGGAATTTACCAAAGCATCTTATGATGATGAAAGATGATCATGGGGAAGGATATAAACTGCGGCAGCATCTTTCGATTTCTTCTCAGCAAGGACAAAACAAATTTATTGATCAAAGTGCCTTAGAAAGTATCATTGAGTTCATGAGAACTATCCTTGCTTGTATTAACTTTCACATATGGCTTTTAGTTACAAGAAACATCAAATGTTATATTTAAACTTGGTCCATGCAGCAGGATGACGGTTGGACAGATGTTTGCATAATAAGCTCGCCCTAAGTGTGTCAAATGTCATGAGACTATTTAGGTAATCTGGCAACAGCAGTATCGCAACAATCGCAAGGAAGGAAGTTCTCATTTGAAGGAAGAGAGACATCATGCAGAGCTCCTCCCAACACTTATGTTGTGCTTTGGGCGGTGTCTTCTGCCCAGTAGAAGGGGAGCAGCAACAGGTCATTTGTTTCTGCTCCTCCTCACCACAGTCAGCTGACGAAGCATCTTCTGCACTGCTGTAATTACTGACTAAACTTCCAGAGTTTTTCCCCCCCAAAAAAATTTAAAATGCAGCTTTTCTTTCATGATCACAGAAGGGTTTGCTACTCAGAAAAGACATGACAACAGACTTGTCATACAATATAAACCGTGTGCACAATGAGCTCTAATCCGCACTGTTAGCTTTCAAAAAGGTCTTATGAGGCTGGCTCAGAAGAGGCAGCTCTTCATATACTCCACATAGGAGGGATTAAATTGAGTGATTTGATTCAGGTCAATCTTCTCCGGCAAAAGCAGAGAAATAGATTTTCCTGATTACGTTGATAACAAAAGCTGCTAAACACATAAAACGAGCATATCTCCTTCGCTATAGCAAAACATCAACTTGTGCAGACGATAATATTATATTTTTGCTCTACTTCCAGAAATGTGTCCTACAAATGACTGAGCCAAGGTTGATGAAGTGTCAAGCTGCACGAAGAACAGTGTGTGAGACATTCAAAAAGCAGACTGCTGCCAGCAAAGTGGGGTAACATCTCATTATGAGGTAGAGCAGAGGTCATCTCCTTTGTGAATCAGCTTTTTATAATTTTCTCTTTTGGATATTTTTTCATCACCTTGCACAAGTTTGAGCAAAACCTACTCTGAAAGATATTGCGGGAAATCTGTCAAAACGTTTATACCTCAGAGTCATCTATTGGTCAATGGTCTGTATTATGACAAACCTTGACCTTAGAGGTATTCAAATATTTTTTACTATGTTGCCTTTGGTTGTGACACAACCACAATACCGCTTCAGCCAAGCTGAGCAAGTGAAGGGCATAGTTTAGCACCTTTTGTGTCACAATGAAAATTATGCTCATTAATTCCTGCCCCTTACTGACTTGCTGACCGAATAACAGTGTAGTACTGCGGACGCTCGATGCCTCCAATCCTTCCTGTGGCACTGGTTAACGTCCAAGTAGTTTGAATTCCAAAATTCCTCCCCAATGATTCCTGTTAGTTAAACAAAGTTGCTCCATCATCCAGCTGTTGCTTTCTGTCAGAAGTCATCATCCAATTACTATTTCATGGGTAAACATTTCGGATCTTCATCCAGAGTGAATGGCCCAACTGTTTCTTTGCCTGTGCATCTGACTACTGGTGCTTCATATCTATTGAAATGGGTATATTAAAGCATGTCTCATATGATGGGTGGCTCCTGCCTTTCCTCAGCGGAAGAAGGAAATTACAGTTCAAAGACTATAATTGGATGCAACTTGTGTATTCATTCAAGCCAGAGTAAAAGTGACAAGCAAGGTTTTAATCAGAGCCTTTTGGAGATGGTAGAAAATGAGTTACTGCTAAGTGCCACTTCACAAAGATGCTTCATTTATTTGATGAAAGAGTGGTATTTGATTAGAAACTAAATAGGGGCCTGCTTTCAAGTCCAGGTAGCTCATTTCTAAACTAGAATGTTCTTAATTCTGTCGAATGTGTATGTAGGGGATAGATAAAGCACTGGTTCACAGCTACGGTTCCTGCGCCTCATTTCACCCTGTCACTGAGCCATAAATCAGTATTGGATGTGTGCTTCATTTAGATGTCTTCACAGATTGCCTTACTGCTCCTGATTTCTGCCTGGCTTGGATAACAGCATGATGATTTACTGTCGTATGTAAGGAGAACGGATTTGAGGGTGTTATAACTGTAAATTGCACTGCAAACTGTAAATGCAGGATTTTCCTCGAGTCTTACCTTAGTTTGGCACGGTTTGTCCTCTTGGTGATCTTTGTATCTCTCTTCTCCTCTCGCCCCTTAGCTGGAGAATTATAAGAAACATCATCCCAACTTTTCCTCTGCTACATCAGTCACCTTGGAGCGACGAGACTGATGAAGTGTCTTATTTTGCAGCTTGGCTCTAACATACAAAGGTGAACACAATTTGATTATGCTATTTTTTTATGCTCTTGAATGTGTTATAGCTGCATTTAAATTCTCATTTCATATGAGTGTTTGAATGAAGACGAAAAATAACGTCCTTGGTTTAACAAAACGGGGATATTTCCAAAGGGTGTGTTATTTCCAAGGCTTATTGGCGGTTGGCGTTGAATACACCTTTTTTATTCAGTGGTATGCTCATGGCTTATTCTAAAACATAAAGCTCAAACACTACTGGAAATTTGTTCAATAGTAAACTTTTCTTTACAAAGGAGCTTTATTACCACCACACAATAATGTTCAGTTTTGATTGACAGAGTAATTATTACTTATGCAACAATATGACATACAATATTACAATAATACAAGTTTTGAGTTCTAGTCATCCTCTGAGCAGTTTCAGATATTTCCCAAAGGATTCAGAGCGGCATCATCATCATGGGCTCGAATGGTTACATCCAACCAACTGTGATAACAGATAAGAGTTTTTGATCGCCATGCACGCTGCCTTGGCCAAGGCATACACATGCAAGCACAGTGTTCCCAGGATTATACTGCTGGCATAGTGCTCCAAACCAGCTTGTTTTTTTTTATCTTATTCCCCACCCCACCCACAAAACAGTGTCAACTAATGCAATCATTCTTCAATCATGGTGGAAATCTAATCACACTGGTCTGAGGTTTCAGAGAGCCATCTGCTTCAATCGGATCCCTGAGAAATATCCCCCTCACAGCGCTCCGTTTGCCATTGAAACAATTACCCATTTTAGCTGCTAATTGTACAGGTTCATCTTGTTAGGAACGGGGCAAATGCGCGAGATTGACACTACTTCCTGGGGCGTTTTCCGTTGCAGTGACCCTGCGCGGCCCCTCACATGCTGGACAATGATGGACAAACACTGAGCTTCTGTGCGTCTGCCAACGCTCCTGGCCTTGCCTCATATCTTGAATTCTCGGGAGCTTGGGCGTATGAATGCCTTTCCTTGGCATCTTTGAAATCCTAAAGGGCAGCTGACTCAGCCATGAAAAACTGACGCAATACTTATACCCGCTATAAAATCCCTTAAGCACGACAACCTTTATGTTTATGTTTGTAGTAAAATGGCAACACTGAGGGTCTCTGATAGGAAAACAAATAATAAATGACTGACAGCGGCCTTTTCTAATCTATCCATTTCTCTCTAAGCTCTTTGTCCTTTGGGCTGAGTGCAACGTGGGCCGAGCGGCATTCAGCTCTGATGTGGGAAATGCCTTGCACAATGTTTGAACTTCCAGAGACACATTTATTCAGTGACCTTTAGTCAAAACACCTTGAATGAGAGGTTTCCTGTGTCTGAAATGACATCCTGACATCCTCCCATGTTGCAGAATGGCAAGGCTCTTGCATAAATATGGGATATTGTTACCAAAGTAAAATATTTTAATGTTTACAAGAAGATGTGGCATTTATGTGGCTCAATGTGAAGGTATCATGACACTTTTCCACTGCACAAAGTGCTGCCTTGGCTCCAACTTGTTGGACTCAGTTTGTATTTGAGATGTCCATGATTTGAAAGCAGACAATAAATGTCATGAATACGCTTACACTTTGTGAACTCAACACAAAAATAAAAAAAATAAAAGAAATAATTACAGTGGGTCCTCGATTTACCTTGTTCCATTCCTACTCTGGCAACATAACCCAAATTTGTACCAAATTCACTAGCTAAACGCTAATGCAGCCTTCTGACCATGAGTTCAAAATTGTGGATGAAAAACAAACAATGAGGGCCCATTTTGGTGTTTTCATAGAAAGGTGCAGGTAGATTTGCGGCAAATGATGATAGTAATAATGCAGTCAATTATTTTATTATTATTATTTGATTCACGCAATTGTAATGAATAAAATACAATGACCTCCACTACACATATCAGCAGAGTGCCGAATGTGTCTACCAGCACTTTGATCAAACCAACCAAAATCACATCACACCATCTGGGCCCCAACTTAGACCTGAGTTCTAGGTTACTTACCGTCTATGACCAGGGGCATGGAAAAGAAAATAGCCGGATTGCCCAGAATGGTGCAGCGTAATCTGCTAAATTCCCAAACACAGTAAAATAGACTTGCCCCCACGCAAAAATAAAAATACGCCAATTTTTACGGCAAGTGCACATGTAAAAATAGAACCCCTTGACTTCTATAAAACTGTCAAATGAAAAACAGTAAATACAGCAGTCACCCAAAATGTCTTGGCCACGGTATGGCGAAACATGTTATTCGAGAGAAGAGCTTATTGTTCACTGCAGCAAAGTGGAGATAATCGAAGGAAGGTTTTCATTGCACTCAGAAAATGCAAACTGCACAATAGCACAGTGGTAACACGGAAATTATGAAAAACTCATCAAATATTGCCCAAAAAATGAGGTTTCTTTTGAAATGTGTTGATATACGCAAAAGTTCTGAACCTTCATGCCCCGCACTCGCTCTTTTGAATCCCCCACACGGTCTGTCCAAGTATGCGAGCCCGTTATGTTTACCTCTCAACTGTTTCTGACCTTGTCGCAATTTCATGAGATTTTATGTGAATTACCAGATCTTACAAGAGTTACGCCTCAAAAGAGAAACACTCTACAATGGAAACAGCTACAATTTGTACTTTAACAAAAATAAAGAAATATTGCTTTTACTTTAAGAAAAACTGTAAAATTGAGACCCAGCTGTAATATTATGCACTGCAACAAGATAAGCCAACATTAGCAAATGTCATGTGCCAGTATGGTAATATGTGGAAAAATCATTATGGAAATTTACAAATTTACATGGTCCTAAATCAATTGTGACAAGGGAAAGCAAACTTTCAGTGTGAAAGCTCCCTAATTAAGTGACATCTTTAGACTGTATCTTTCTTCCCTTTGTCATGTATGCAATTTAACGGACAGATTGTGACTACTGGCCAGAAACTTTAAGACCCATTTGTGCAGTAGCAGTGTGCATACCAGCATGTTCTTATACCACGGAATCACATCACATCAATATGTCTTCAAAAGAGGACACAGGCACTCACATCAACCTGAACACTCTCCCTTTGACTTCTGAGAATATATTGTGTTGTTACCCAAAACCCTTTTATTAGCACTCAGTGTGTATGTGTGTGTTTGTGTGCATGTGAGTGCATCAGTGCCGTGGCAGACCAAAGCTTTATCTTGAAAGAGGTGCATTGTGCACTTAACCTTCACTCCCCTCATGTTACCCTCCCATGGCAATCCCAATAAAGTGTGGATTATTTTATACCACATTGTGTGGTTGTTGACTTTTACAAGGCCCCTCCAAGCGCCTGAATGACTTTTGGAGGGGATTTGGAAGGGGGGCTGATTTAACGGAAAGAAAGGCCAGGTCTGAACCACACTGTCTCCAAATGGGCAGCATATCCAAAACCATCAACGGCGGCCTTGTCTGCTGGGAGCAAAAAATAAACACCCTTCACTGATCCCTTTTCATTTTCCTATGCTGCCTTATGGTTTTACACAACACTTAACTGTAGCTACAGTACTGTCAGAGTTCATGGGTTTTCAAGTTCCTGTGTCTCCTATACTGTCCATACCATTAACACCCACCGTTCACATTTATGCAAAAGTAGTGAAAGGGATACTTTTTTTTTTTTTTAGCCGTTTTCATCAGTAAAAAATTAGTTTAACCTTTGCCTATAATGAATTTTCATTATTTTCCATGTACAATTACACCTTTAAAAACACAGTTTGTCACTCGTTGTTGTCGACATCACAGGGCTCAACTCGTGGCTCATTTTGTGAAGGTCACATGACATCATTTAAAATTCTATTTCGCTTTATTCTCCACAATAGATTCAAAGTTGTTATATTTCACTTCACCACTATGATGACATTGAGAAATTCTATGGAAATTAATAAGTGTGGCTGGGCAGTTTGGCGGTGGGTTGTAGTTCTCTGGTAATTCTGGTTTAATCTTACTTCTAATTTGTAACTGGTGATAACAAAAAGTGATTCATTTGCTCTCTCTACATTGTGATTTTGCATTACTCAAATTGAGACAGTAACTCACTCCCTTATTGCTTGTCTCCATTAAAAAAAAAGGCTAGGATGGGGGTAGGTTTGAGTGGAGGTGGGGCTGCTGCATCAGCATGTGTGCAGTAATGCGATAGCAAGGCCTGGCCACACAAAGAAAACAAAACCAGCTCTCTAACAACTCTCCCAGTAAGACCCTGCGAGGAAGAACAAGGAGGCAGGTGGGGGCTGGGCAGCACCATCTGAAATCCTGCTGCCTTCAACTGAAGTTCAAATGGTTTTTCTTTCGATCAAATGCTAAGGAATCAAACTTGGAAGCATGACATGCAGTAGAATATTCACTGAAAGGGGTTCGATTAGGATTGAGTCCAATTCTAACTTAGAAACTTAGAGAGCACAAAAAATGCAAATAGGTGAGATTCCCAGCCAACAACAAAGGAATGGTTCGAAATAATGCTAACGGCAAAGTGAACAGAGGCAGAGGATTACTGCACGTAGGGAACTCTTGCTGATTTTTTTAACTAATCACCTACTTAGAAATTTGTCTGTAGAACTCAACAGTTTTTTGAGCAATAATTGGGGAAGGCAACTGTGATGTCATTTTCTGTTGACAGCAAGTAGCAAAATAGCTGACCCCGGAGACAAATAAAAAAAACTGGTGTTTTTTGCTGCTTAACTCATTTTCCACAAACACAATGTTAATCAGAACGCTGTCTTTAGACTAGTGGGGGAACATGCAACAATATTATTGTAAAGACATTTTTGCGGTTGACTCTCACTTTAAGATGATGCTGTAAAAGTTCTTGATTGCTGCACTAGTGGATGTTGGAGGAAGTCAAGTAGGATACCCGCAATATGCAATATGCACAATAAAGCACAAGAGTACATTATAGTACTGAGCAGAAAAAAATAAAATAAATAATAGGAAGGTAGTACTGTATTTTCCGGACTATAAGTCACAGTGTTGATTAAATAATGACCAAAGACAAAGAGGCAAAATTATAACCACAATCTTAAAATGTAATAAGGTTAAAAAGGACTCTTAGAAGTTACTTCTGTAATAATAATTCTGAAACAGGATGTATAATTTAGGGTTTTCAAAATACAACCCAATTATTATAATTTAGTAATAATTGTGAACATCTGTCTGATAGTTGGCTCATCCTCCTCACAAAGGCCTTTCACAGAGTTACCGGATTTGGTTTAGAAAGTTAATAATGAAAACAACAACGACAAGAACAACACAACTTTGCCTCAACACTTAGAGACCTGCATAAATGTAATGTTAATGACTGATCCAGTTTAATTTAGTGCGCTATGCTTCCCGAAGAACAAAAATGATCCAAACCTATATAAATAATATAAATGCCAACGCATGTTTATTATTGTGATGTTAAAGGTCCAAATATCCTGTTCTTACCCCAAATAGCAATGAGTCATAAAAATCAAAAAATGTTTTCAATATTGAACAAGAATGATGAGCACATTTTAACCATATCATTCAAACAGTGATACAATTCATATGAGGCAATTAGCTTTTCCAATGTAATTTATCGTTTTCATGGTTTCCACCTGTGTGCAATGCATTGAAGTAGACCGTGTCCTAGTTTACTAATCCTGCCTTAATATATTTCCACGCAATCTATTTAATGTTGTCCAATTATGCTTATTGATGTTCACATTAATTCCATCAAATCACATTTGACTGTTTTTGGAGTTCAGTGTGGTTGAAGTGTGGATGTGGGGGTTGTGATCGGGAGTGGACAGATGTGTATAAGATGGCAGCGAAACTACAATGGAGAAGGGGGAGGGAAGACCCTGGTGCTTTCACTCAAACACTTCCTGATCTCAAATCCCCCTCACTCAATCCCTCGGGTGATATCCCCCGGCTGGCTTCACTTTCACCATGTGATGGAAGCACTATGATGGAGCTTTGCAGCCCAGTCAGGACAAACCAGGATAACAAGGCACATATGACTTGAATTGACTCTGTGACATAATGACTCTATGTAACATTCTCCTCTCTCTAAAACAGACGTGTTCCATGCTGCGTAAACACTAGAAAACATGTTGGTGGAATACAATTTTCTTTTTGTAAGTTTAAATTCTTTTGCAAATGCAATAATAAACACACCATACACATATGCTCGCACTAATCCATTAGGGGTAGGAAAGGGGGGCCAAAAGGCCTTTTGAAACCTGAAACTCTTCTCCATCAGCAGCCCCTGTTCTTCCTTCCACCAGGCCAGCAGCAGGATAACATGGGCCTCTGTTGTCTCAGCCGCAGCCCTTTGGATACATTTTGAACTCCTTGTCCCAGGGGACACTGCCGCATAGAGCCCCTGTTGTCCTGAGGAGCATGTGAATGCACTGCTGACTGGAGCGTGGTGAACAGTGTGACTCGGTACTGTAACACGGTTGTTGTTCGCTGCTCTGGCAGACGGATTGGACCAAGTGTCTGAACATACTCACACTGTGTGCTTCTACACAATGCACTTGCATGAAGAATGAAGATGAATCAAGTTGTGTGTTTGAAGTGTGTATTACGGGCCTACGTTGAGGTTGGCAAAAAGAAAATTTTGCAACCAAGTAATTGTGGCTGAGTTTAATGAATAACATTGGACTATCTAAAGATGATATTTGTTCAGCAATAGATTTCCAGGAAAAAATTCTACAAAGGTCAAATCAAATTTGAATTTCAAACTATCGTCATAGAAGTGTGATACGCGTTTTCAGTTTTTTTTTAAACAGGGGGATTTTGCCGCCACTGCAGATGATCAGCAAGAATAACACGGAATTAAGATCTCATTGCTTAAAATGCAGATAATTGAAAAAGTAAATTCCATTTTCCAGTTAAATTCATAAAATGAGTAGCATGTAGTAGAAAAAAGTTGCCTTAACAAAGTAAATAATGCTCAATGTGACATTTCAATTCAAACCAGCTCAGCGACCTAGTGGTAGAGTATCCGCCCTGAGACTGGAAGGTTGTGGGTTCAAACTCTGGGCAGGCCATACCAAAGACTATAAAAATGGGATCCATTGCCTCCCTGCTTGGCACTCAGCATTAAGGGTTGGGATTGGAGGGCTAGATCACCAAATGATTCCCGAGCACGGCACCGCTGCTGCTCACTGCTCCCCTCTACCCCAGGGGATGGATCAAAATCACACGGGGATGCGTTAAATGCAGAGGACAAATTTCACCACACCCAGATGTGTGTGTGACGATCATTGGGACTTTTCTCTCTCTCTCTCTCTCTCTCTCTCTCTCTCTCTCTCTCTCTCTCTCTCTCTCTCTCTCTCTCTCTCTCTATATATATATATATATATATATATATATATTTTAGTGGTGATAAAATGCACTACATCTTTTCAAAGGCATAAACTCTATTGGAAAAATATTTTGTATTCATCCGTATTGAAAAAATATAATATTTGGCCCACGTTGACATATCAAGTTTTTGTGTTTATCCGTTTTTATTTGATTTTTTTTTTTTTATCTGAGCTAGAACCATTAATGGAAACTCTTAACATTACTAGTCATGTTGCCACATTGACTACTCTCTCATTGCTTTATTGTGAGCACTATCATTGAGTTTTTAATGTTTGAGACCTCCTCCCAATTTACGGCGACCTCGTGTTAATTTGCAAATCCCAATAATTACACAAGAAAAAATAAACTGAAGGGACAAAATGAAACTTGTCATTAATTAACACCACTGCAACTTGTCGTTTAATGTAGCTGGATTTTTGTATATAAAGCAGCTTCTCCATACCTTTCCTCTGTTTGTATTTTGTATATGGTTTTGGACTAATTAGTCATGTCGTATTCGGGTCTCCTTTGCACTTTTGTTTGAGGCTCTTGGGATATCTCAACGAGAGAAACTGTTCTATCTGGATGAATAAAGGTAAACACAAGTTTAAATAACAGTTATGTACACACACACAATGCTCACAAACTATTCAAATTTCTTTACCAATCACCACATTGATTGTGATCACACCTTTCTGATGATGATGGTGATGTTTACAAGCATTTATTTCAGCAAGGCAGGATAGATGATTACAATCATCAACAGCAAATCTCCTGAAAGAAACACAAGCTGAGTCCAACACCATACGTGAAATAAGTTTGACACACATGCTGATGTTTTCCTGCAACTGGCTAAGAATAGTCCCACGTGCTACATTTTAGTCCTGCAATTGGCTCATGTGTTCTTTTTTAAATGTTAAAGGCTAACGTCGAGCTAATGTTGTAATGTGCTGGCATGAACTTTCATGACTTAACGATTCACCTATGTACTCATATCTTGCTTGCATGCGTGTCTACCTCCTGACATCATCAGCAAGTTATGTATTGGGAAAATTTGTCACATTTGAAAGTGCTGGGTAGCCCCTGGACAGCTGCAGGGACTGCCTTAATGCACCGCATCTCCTGGCTTTCCACCAGTCTTCTCTGAAGTGAGCAGCCTCAAACAGCAGCCTCAGGGAGCCACTAATATGTTAAACTATCTCGTGCCAGTCCTGCAACCCCATCCAGCCAAGGCAATAGGAAATGTGAAAGACTGATGTGTGTGCTTGTTCACCTTTGTGTGGCAACAGCTCCACATATAATTTATGTGTGTCGTATGAGCATTGCCTTGAGATTAAAGTAACAAAGCCAAACACAAATGGAAGAAGAGAGCCACTTAAAGAAAGGATGCAAATTACTAGGCGAGGACCGGATGAAATTGCCTTCAATTTTTCTTTTGGTGTGGTGTGCAAAGCAGGAGCGCCTTTTTTTGTGTGAATAGTTCAAAGCCAAGGTTTGATCCAAATGCACACAAACAGATAAAAGTGAAGGTGTCTTTCAAATAGCACATTGATGACACCAAGGAAAACTATGGTGGCTAGTTGGACCAGCAACCAGGGTTCAATGTTCTGATGTTATATATATATATAATATAATATATAATATATAATATATAATATATATATAACATCTCTCTCTATATATATATATATGTATGTATATATATATATATATATATATATATATATATATATATATATATATATCCAGTTACAAATCACAATGACTTTCTTGCCTGCAAATGCATGTGTATTTGCTTATTTATTTTCCCATTGCTATGGGAAGTGTTTTCTTCTACCTCATTGTAGAGAAATTGTGTTGTTGAAAATATCCATGTACGCATGGAATGAGCCTGGGTAAATACTAAAAATAATGCAAAACACTTACACTATGGAAGGACTGAAAAAGAAATATCCTGAGTTGTAGATAATGAAATAAAATGCACAAGAGCCGAAAAGCAATAAGTGTACTGTGTGCAGGAAAGTGAAAGAAGAAAGAAGACATGGGGAGATGAGGAAGCTCAAGCGGCAGGAAAAAAGGAGAAAGGTTGAATGAACAAAAAAAGATAGCACCTGTGAGGATGATGGGTGACAGGGAACGAGAGAAATGGATGTTTTGCGCCATTTCCTGAAATGATAACCAGACTTGTTTTCAGCTCCTTCAAATGCACCACACTCCCACAGAACTGCACCTCTCCCACTGAGCACTTGAGCAAAATTTGTTATGAAGCGTTAATGTGATCCTTTTGGCTGATCAGCTCGAAAATAATGACATCCGTGAGCTACACATGTTTTTTGTCTGCTCATTCTCTTTTGTTCAAACAAGTGACTGCTTGAGAATAATTACATCTCATTTTATTCATTCTTAGAGAATTACCTGCTTGAGTGACTGTGCACAATCACACTCCAAGATGTGGATACATGGGCAGGGCTACAGTTGGTGCCTGGGGATACGTGTGTGTGTGTGTGTGTGTGTGTGTGTGTGTGTGTGTGTGTGTGTGTGTGTGTGTGTGTGTGTGTGTGCGTGCGTGCGCATTACTGTGTACTATATCGTTCTGGATATTGTTATTATGTTAATGCTGCCTCTTGATATGCATTTTTTTTTCATTTTACTCAAACATAAGTATTTAGCAAAACAGATTTTAGTGTAGTTTTCTTATAAAGCCTCATTGTCTTGTAGTCTTCTTAAGCTTTACTCCAGTGCCTCCTCATGGGAGCCTACACGCTGGGAAGTGTGTTTGATCCGCCCGCTGGGATGTCATCCTGCTGATTCTCGGAATCCGGGGTCTGGGGGGCTCTGCGTATTGAAGAGTACACCCGGGTCATAATGGTCTGTGTGGCAGCATCCTTTGTGGCCGAGGGCTGCGGTAGTTTTACCTCACCTGAATCCTCAATGCTTGCTCAAAAATACCCGAATAAGATACGCAATCTGTGTGTATTTGAATGTGTGTTTGCAGGGAGGGGTGAATTTTTATTATTTGTCGCCATTTTTATTGTTTGTTTTTTTCACTGCAAACCACTTTGTTACATTTCTGATGTATGAACAGTGCTATATAAATAAAACTTGATTTGATTTAATATGAAGCTACAATCTGGAGGCCAAATATGAAATGTTTTTCTCCTGCATTAAGAACACCTGTCAAACTATAACAGCCATGGGGATTCGGAATAATAAACAATAAACAATTCATGAAACATAACCAACCAAATTTAACATTTCAAAAGAATAAAAACACAGAAAAGTGAGAACACTCTTCTCACAAGCTTTTGAAATGTGCCACAGGGATTTTTTTGTCCTTTCATCCAGGAGAGTATGAAATGAAATTTAAGGTCAATGCTGCTGGACAAGAGGACTTGATTGACAAGCAAATCTCTGATCATCCCAATATGAAGTTGATGTCGCTCATGTTCTTTAGATGTATAGTCCTCATAGCTTCTGGAAAAGAAGACAAAGAAGAAGCCGTCAAAGAAGAAGGTGCTGAAAAAGAAGATCAAAGCTATGCATCAGCTGATGTTTATGTTTGGCTGCATTCATTATAATTCATTGAATTCTTTATCAATTTTGACGTTGTTTGATGCGGACATCAGACATGCAGGTATGATACAAGCCACGTGTCATTTTCTAATTGGGGCTTCACCAAATACACCATGGCAGTAAAAGCAATATGCATCGATGCCTTTGCGGCCTGCTTTGTATGGTTAAGGTAAATGTAAAAATATCTTTCTTTAATCTTCACGATCCCTCGTGATACACCGGGTGACGGCAGTTCCCAGGCTGGTCTAACTGAGCGTATCCTTTTCCTGAACCAGTCCATACATTATTACATGTAATCATGATTATACATTTTGTTATTAATGTTCCTTAAAAGGTTAATTACATTCACAAATATATGTGACACGGTTTCATGTTAAATCAGTAAATTAACCGTAAGTGAATTATTTGCTGTTTAGCATGCTTGTAATGACAGGCTTTTTGTCCACAACTCTGAGGGCAGATAACAGTCGATGGGGAGATGATGTATCGGTAAATATTTAATATGGTCCATGCACTGCATTGCCCTGCATTAGACCTGCGGCTCAAAGGAATGTGTGACTGTTTTGGAGCGAAAGAAAACAAGCAGCTGCATTCTGCCTGCGAACAAACTAAGTCAAACAAGAACACGAGCATTGTTTCATTTGTGGGGACAATAGCGCAATCAAATGTGCAATAGAATGCAGAGTAGCAAATTCACAAGTTGGTTCCACAACAAAAAATATTTGACAATTCTAATTGTTGTTTGTTCATGAAAAAAGATAATGGAGATAATCATGGTTCTGCATAGTGCTACACCAAACTATTTTTTCATGTAAAATACAGCACTTGTAATGCAACTCTACAGAATATTTCCTATAGTCAAGGGTTGTCTGTATTATTGAATACTAAACTAATACAGTCAAAATATTTCCTATAGCCAAGGGTTGTCTGTATTATAGAATACTAAACTAATACAGTCATAATCCTGCTGAGACACTTGAGGATACAAATGAAAGAACATGGTTACTGCAGAGGTGTGCCTTGGGCTGGTCACAACAAAAGACCCAGTCATAAATTCAGAGATTTTGTTTCTAAATTTACTATATACAGCATACGCTTGAAGACAACTGAAAGAAACTTTTCATACAGACATTATTCCAGCAGAAAAAAATATTTATCTAGTATAGTTGATGTGCACTTTGCCATGGAAACCTGAGTGCTTCTCTGCCTCGGCCTGAACACTTACAAACTCAAAATCATGACCTGTAAAAATAGTCGGTAACCTATTAGAATTGCTGTCATCCTTCCTTCAATTTTCTGGTTGTCAGCATTGCAACAAAGTGTTTGGAACACCTCTCATCACTTTTTCCCCAGGGAGACGACTGGCTGTGACATTCTCCAGCTCTCCAGACATTTGCTCCATCAATACAAGGCCCTTATTTCCCCTCACTTGGCTGCAGGACTGCCATTTGGAAAAGACGTTCCTATATTTTCCTCGTGCTTCTCTCCTGTCTTATTTTCCTCTTTCCAAAGAGTCAGATGCCGCAAATGACTCAGTACTGTCTCCCAGATGCCCTTTTTTTAGTATTTCTGTAAATTGATATTGGTAATCAAACGTAAATGGAATGTATTTTCCCTTTGCAGTGTCATCTCTGACCTTGCATTTTCCGACTGCGTGTCCTACATTTAGTCGTCAACGCTGGCTGTCCACGATGTACTATGTGTGCCCTCGCTTGCCCATCTGTTTCTCACTTAATCCAGCCCGCCACCCCTCACCCCATTCTCATCAGGTCTGAAAGTTCTAGAATTAATCTTGCTGTACAACAAGCAGTCATGAAAATTAGAATCTTGTTGACACTATTTTTGTCACAGTTCCAGCTCGGAAATTGTTTTCAGTACTGACAGATTTTTTGGTTTTTGCAACAAAAACAACAATAAATGGATCCTTGTACGATAGTCATTCTTCCAAGTTCACGATAAATTTAACAAATGGAAATAACAACAGAAACCAGGAAATATGTTCTATTCTATGAATTGCTAAATATTTTGGTGACTACATTCAAGTTCACATTTTTGAGGACTTGTGGTAAAAGTTTCTCATGCACTGGGGTTTTCCATCTCACAGCCATTCTCCAATAGTCTTTACCTCTGCAGCTCTTCATTCTGTCATAACTTAAGCTGTATTATTGACATTCCTGCCAGAGCGCTGCACAAATTAGAATTTGAAACTTAGTCCAGACAATGGCTGGAATAGAAAAACATTGTACAGCTGTCGATTTGCCACTCCCCTCCTCCACTGTCTCTGCCTCCCCGAACATCTGTTGCTTCCACTCAGGATGTGGGCAGGGTGGTGAAGGTTTGGATACAGAGGGTCAAACCAATCTTTATATGCAGATTGTTATAACTTCCTGTATCACCCTTTCATCTCTATTCATCTTTTACTAGTAGTTGAAAACTAAATGTGTCCATGTATCACCATGTTGTTATCCACCACATTAAACACCATACTTATCTGGTGGGAAAATGAGTGTGAAACTTATTTTAATCCTAACACAATTGAAACATGTCAAATGGCATGTCAATGTACTAATTTTGTGCCCAAGTGTTTCTTTGTTTTGGTATATGAATATTTTTTTCATTTTGTAAAACTGTCGTTATAAAGAGGCATTGCGCCATTGTGAGAGAACACAAACGTCTTGCTTATGGCCCTTTAAATCAATGTGGGAGAGGTGAACATGGCAGATGCAGAAATAGACTTCATGAAGAAGATCGTGTTTCGGAAGAACCTTCATGGGTGGCTGATGTAAAGTTGGCAACAGAAATCACAGAATCACAGCTGTGAAGTGCTAACTTGGATACCGCTTTCCACCCCGATCATTTGTGTCCACGCGACCTCCCCACCCACTGTGCCGTGGACCAGGTTGTTTTTGAAGATTTAATGAACTCGATGATAATAACGATGAGCTTAGTAATTTGATTTCTACAATTATTCCAAGGGTTCGATGCACGCTGTTGTCATATTTATGAATGAAATACAATGACATCCACTTCACACATCCGCATAGCTGAGAATCTGTCTGCCTGCACCTTGACCAAATCCACCAAAAGTTTACACCCCCTGTGCAACAACTCCAATCTGATTTTACCTGGTCTAAAGTCTAGTCAACCTTCTCTCAACAAGTTGTCAGCTGTGTCAGGGGAATGTAAAGCAAAATGCTCTCGGTCAACCAAAACACCCAGCATGCTGCATCGCTAAACTAAACTTGCCCTGGGACAAAAATGAAGACGTGCCAGTTTTTCTGCCGAGTGAGTGCATTTTTACGGAAATAGAGCCCATTGAGTGGCCATTCCAGGAAAAGGTAACCAGCAGATATAATAAAATCACCTCCACCAAATTACTTTAAAGGGGGCATACAGAAACATTTTTGGAATTGGTTATATACAGATAATTGGGTCTCGAAAGTGTTTTTCCATTTTCAATTGTGTAATCTAACAGCCACCTCAATCTTCTGTTCTCTTGTTTTATTGTTTTTCCTAGTTTCAATATATAATAAAAGACAATAATAATAAGCATCCCCACACCGAGCTCCCTTGGCAGCTAGGATGGGAGAAAATCTGCCAATAAAACTGAGAAATGTTTTAAATAGGAAAAAGTTAATAATCTGTCTAATTTATAGATCAATTGAACATTATTAAGACTATTCCATTTCTGTGGGTTCTATCTGCTGCACATTTAAATTCCACCCTGTAGAGTACACACTGCTGTTTGCAGAAACAGCTTCTCGCAATAATTTTCTCAAAACAACAAATTATGTCAAATTGTTTGTGCAAAAAACAAGTTTGATGTCTGAAAAGTGTTATTCAACAAAAATGGAAATTATGCTAATCCTTGAGTCATTCTTGATTTTCATGTAGTAACATTTCCAAGCTTTGTAGACGATAGATTAGGTAGGTAGGTCAAAATGTTTATTGGACACTTTTTTTTTTTAATCAGTTGGAAAAAAATGTACGTATAACAATAGTTTACATTAATACAATAATGTACAGTATATAAACTATTCAAGAACTATTCATAATGTCAGACCTTACCCATTCAACAACAACACATTCTCAAAACTGGGACACTGTTTTGGCTACCACCTAATTAAGCCATAAGCGAGTGTATGATTGTCCACTGGATTTTAGTCAATATTCTAAGTTAGTGTATTTCTTTTCAGAGACACTGGTCTGCCTGATATCCTCTAGCAGAGGCAGCCTATTTGGTTGACCGGCTAATCAGCCATTCACGTGGAGATGTCGGAAGGCAACCCAGGGCGATACCATGGCTTTCCTAAACAATCCCTTTTCGTTTTCCCAATATTTTCCATCCCCCTATTCTTTTACAGAGTTATTTTTCTTTTTCTTGGGTTCTTGCTATTCATTTTATCTTCGTCCTCTGGCTCAATTTCTCTCTTAAAAAACACACACAAAAGGCCTGCCAGTTTGCAGAGCCTTTCAGCTGCATCTTATTGGTCTGCCTGACAGTCTCATCTTAGTGGGGGTGAAGCAGAGGACACTTTGTAACACCGTGCCCCACGAGCCGTGATTGCTTAAGCATAGCCCACGACGTGAAGGACTGGTGAAAACACGCAAATGACACTAGCTCGCCAGCTGTGAGGACTGGCTCTAAGAGCATTATATTCTCACGTTTGGAACAAGTTGCAACTATCAGCTCACACATCCCTAATGATGTTCATGTACCTGTTGAGTTGTACATTACGATTTTTTTTGCAATAGTCAACGGACGAGATCCCAGAAACAAAATGCTCATGTATTAGAATTTGATTGTACAAGTGAACATTTTTTTTTTAAGTCAGAGACTTTTCTAGATTAATTTTTGTGCTGACGCTGAAACTACCCTTGTGTTTTCTCTAGCACATCAGGTGTTAGTTATAATAATAATAATAATAGTAATAATAATAATAATAATAATAATAATAATAATAATAATTAGCAAACCTCATGACTCAAGTGTTAATTTAAACAACAGTTAGAACTTTGGGGATGAAACACCATAGCTATAGTTGCAACACATGGTAAAATCTATATTGTGCATGCTTTTATAGGCCAAACGTAAACACAAAAATGTGAAAATATCTCAAAACATTAGCTGAAAAAATATATAGGCAGTTTCAATCTGTGCCAAAAACACCTTTAGTGACACATAAAGCCTTCTCTGATTAAAATTTCCTGTTGACCACTGTTCAGGGACAATCTTTTCAAGTACCCGTGGGATAATTTAACCAGAGGTTGTATTCCTGTCTCAGGTTGTATCTGTCTGCAGAATAAGGGCACACAAAAAAAAGGATGAACTTGGAACCTCAAACATTATCTACCTTATTGGATGGTTGAGTTCAGCAGTTCTGATGTTGTTCTTGATCTGTCTTTGTTTTCATTGTATTGTACTGACGTCTTATGTGTGTTTGATGTGCGCTTACTAATTTGAGGAACACTCCCTTTCATAATAACATGTCTGTCATTGTGGGTAAACAGACACTGAAGCAGCGAAACAAAACACAGACGTCTCGAGTTGAAAAGCGGAAGTATGGCATTTTAAGGTTGCATTAGAAGGCAGGATAAATTACTTCTTCACCATTACTATGAATGACAGTTAGAATTTCACAAATTTTGACAATGATAGTGTAAAGCAGGGGTGAAAAATTATTATAGACTTATTAATTTCACATCAATTGGCCTGGAAATGCATATTTTTGTGTCATTAAAATATGACAATCTTAAACATTAAATTGTGTTCAACATTTATGACAAAAAAATCTTCATGTGCATGGGGGAATTAACATCATGGTATGAGCAGAATTCATGCTTATCAAAGAAGCGCCCTTGACCGACCAACGAAAAGGCGATGGTAAATAAAACAAAATATGTCATATGCAACAAAGGTTTTTTTTTTGTATGCATATAAGTGACAAAAAAAGTTTTTTTTTCTTGCCAACATTGCTCTTTTACACTGCATCCATTTCGGGTCCATTCCAGAATCATTCGCTTAACATCGGTGTGTGAGTCAGTGAGTTCTTTTTTGTTGTTTTTGAGAGATCATGTGCGATCACGTGAGATTTCTGCCTTGAAGAACATTGATGGTGGAAGATGATATGTGTTGAGATTATTGGATGAATCGGATGACGCATAATACAGCCAAAACTGCTGGACTCATTTTCTGTCTGTCACAGATAAATCTTCTAAGATTTGAAAAATGATGTGTGTACACGGCCATAACTGTTCCCCACTTACCATTTACCGTATTTTCTGCGCTATAAGGCGCACCTACAAACCTCCAATTTTCTCAAAAGCCAACAGTGCGCCTTATAAGCCGGTGCGCGTTATATATGGACCAATGTGGATTCATGGATGAGGACTAATTTATTAAAGTAAGCTTTACGTGTTTATTTTGTGTATTGTGTGATATTAACGTTTGAGCAACGTTGTTATTGTTTTCACTATTTTGAGTGTCACTGTATTGTGATTGCATTAACGTTTGAGCAACGTTGAGTTACTTATTCTATTATAATCCGGTGCGCTTTATATATGAACAAAGCTTTAAAATGGGCCATTCATTGAAGGTGCGCCTTATAATCCGGTGCACCTTATAGTGCGGAAAATACAGTAACTCTTCTTGTGTATATCGGACAATCGCAATTAACAGTTTATATTTTGAAAGTCCAAATATGTTTTTGTCCTTTAACTGCTGTCTTGAAGGGGTGCTCATTTGTTTATTAAGAGCTCCTTGTAAAAAGGCCCACAGACCATACTTGACTTTGAAAGAGAGAGCAGAAGAAAACTGGGGAAAATAGGGACAAGCAACAAGGCGAAAGAATAAAATTGGCAAGTTAAGTATAAGGAACAAAAACAAGATGAAGCAAAAAAAGGGACATAAGGTAGGATAAAACTAAGGGGAAAATATTAGGAGGGTATGATGTTGACACAAAAGAGATATGGAGTACAATATTGTATGTGAAAAAGAATGAGCTACTGTTATCAGAGGCACATGTCCCTACAAGTTGCAAAAGTGAAAAGAGGATTAGAGTACATACTGTAGAAAACTGGGCTGGAGGATGAGTACTGAATTAGAACAAGACCCACGAGGAGGAGGAGGAAGTAGTAAGGGAGGAGGTGAAGGAGAGGAGCAAAAGGGAGAGACATGGAGCACGGTACCGATATAGCAAGACATCATTCTGATGAATGAACATGAGGAAGGTAAAAGGGGATACCATATCAAACAGTGACATTGCTCTACACCCCTCAACATACGCTAACAATGCAGAATCACCGTTGGCATTTCAATGAGATGCAGCGGCTCGCCAGTATTTTCAATGAATGCAGATGTTTTTGGCGCAATACTACGATAAAACCAAAGATCACCTTGTCGTGTGAGTGTTGCAAGCTAATAAAAGTACCCCCCCCCCCGTTAGTGTTAAGGCCATGATTCCACTCCAATGACTTGTTACAAATAAGAAAGTTTCACAGTTGTTAAACACCAGTTTATTGCTACTAACTCTGGTGCTTGTCCACCTTCACTGATGCAGGCATTATGCTGTCACAGGTGCTATAGTAGAATGAACACGTTTGTTGTAGGAAGCAGTATAGTCTTGAATATATCTTACATTTATAAAATGATCATTTTAAAAATCTATTGATCCATTTGCCTAATGCGCCATTAAAAATAACTGGTGACTGAAAGTGACATCATGGTACCCAAGGGCTCACCTTCAGCATCGTATGGCTAAACCCAGAAAACAGGTGAGCCCTGATTGGTTGTTACATGAGGCCTTTAAACACAGAATTGTCATTTTCAATCACAATGCTGTGTTTGGAGGTTTTTGAGTATGTAAGGGCCTTCACCTTTTACACAGACATTAAGTAAAGGGTTGCTACAATTGTGTGTTTCTACGTAATGCAGAACACAAGACTTTCAGTGTGACATTTAAAGTACCGTACTTTCCGCACCATAAGGCGCTTCAAGTTAAAAGGCGCAGACTGAATTGCGGGGTCTATTTTGTATTTAAGCCACACATAGGGTGCACCGCATTATAGGGCGCATGCATGCCATGACTTACGGTAAACAAACAAACAAAAAAAAAACGTCACGGGAGCAAGACAGTGAGTTCGGTTGTACTTTTTTCTACTGTTTAACCATGAACTCACATTATTGTTAATCGACATTCATACGCAAATCCGTTCAAATCCTCATCTTCTGTATCCAAATTAACAGTTGGGCAAGTTCGCCGTTAAACATGCCAAGTTCACTCTCGTCATTGTCTCATCGTTGTCACGTTGCTCTTCTGCAATGATCCTGCTCTAATTGTGCCTCATAAGCATGTTTCTTTGTCTATGCAATTTTAGAGGGTCCTAATGCTGTTTGCTTTGCACAAACGGCGGCGGAGGCTTTTAAGTGCGCCTTATGGTGCGGAAAATACGGTACTTGCAGGGGTGTAACCATTTCTTTCAACACAACAGAATAGTTGAAGTGATTGTTCACTTTCCTCAACTTAACATGAGCTTTCATGGTCACAGCACAAAAGCTAATGCGGGAAGACATTACACACAGACTCCTGAAAAGCATTTAAGAGAAGAAATTGCAGTTGCGATAGGAATGGCATGTTAACGCAGAGCAATGTAATTACCAATCTGAATGGCAACAAAATGAATTGGCTATAATAGCTTAGTTCATGACATTGCTACATCATTCTTTTCGTGTCTGCCCCTCTTGCAAACACTAATTCATAACTGATAATACTTTGACGGTGGAAAAAAATAGCTGAGCTGTCTGGAAGAGTTCTTGTTGGTTGGAAATTGGATTGCCTTGACTTTTTTTTTTTTCAAAAGTGAGAAGAATATTAAGAAGTAAAAAAATGTTTGGGTGATACCAATAGAATGATTTATTCTGCAAATGGATATCATTATGCGACATAGTTTGCCATTAACCAATCTACCTCCTTTGCATTACTCTGCCATATGCCATGGAAATAATGTCTACCTCGTTAATGAGCTTTTATACATGTTTGTGTTTTTGCTGTACAGATACGGTGAAATGACCCGTTCGCTGCTTGGTCAACTTCACTAATTGCTTGTATCGTGGAATGGGGTCTTCCGGCAGCTAGGTACAATATTTCTTATGGGAGACAAGTCCAAATATGCAAGATTAATTTCTCAGTGTCACATCAATAGCATTTTCCAGATAATCAGTTCAGAGGCATTGAAGGAAATAGTTCAGATTCAGTAGGTGTTACATAAAATGAGATTAAGCCAACATTTTATCCCATGCATTAAATACTAGATTTTGGTGACTCAATAACTATAAGATGAGTCATTTAAGAATTACAAGTTACACACACTTCCCTAAATACTGAAATGTGTGGTTTTGAAATTTACTCGACTATCCAAACATGATCCCCGCCAGCCATTGAGAGTGTACAGCAAGTTACACACACCTCCCTAAATACTTAAATAATTTACTTGACTATCCAAACATAATCCCCGGCAGCCATTGAGAGTGACAATCTTGTTTCGCTATGTCCAATAAACTAACAAATTCTCACAACCAGGGGTCACCAACTCCGGTCCTCAAGGGCTCCTATCCAGTCTGTTTTAGGTGCAGCCTAACGACACCACATCAACTCCAGTCCTCAAGGGCTCCTATCCACCCTGTTTTAGATGCAGCTTGATTACACCTGATTCAAATGCAGCAAACTCTATCAAGGCCTGATAATGATCCTAATTATTTGAATCAGGTGTTTGGGGATGCATCTAAAACAGGCTGGATAGGGGTCCTCGAGGACCAGACTCTTTGACCCCTGATAGACTGTGCAACAAGTGAGGGGGAGGGAACCCCCACTGGACCTGCTGTATGCCAAGTGCCAATGTTCTTGTAGTATATTTAGTTAGAAAATAATGATTTATGTAGTCATTCATTTCCTTATTCATTTATAATTTTAATGTTATGAACAATATTATTAATCTTGTAATACAGGGGTGTCAAACTCATTTTTTTTCACGGGCCGCATTGTAGTCATAGCTTCTTTCGGAGGGCCATTATGACTGTCAACCCAAATAAATGTATGAGCACCTCATATTATTTACAGTAAAAGCTACAAAACAAACTGACAAATAACTTGTTTTGAAATCGGACGAGTATAAACTGGTCAAATATTTAAACAAAAAGATATTAAAAGTGAAGACAATTTGCTATTCTAGTAATGACATGAATTTGATGCACAATTTGTCTTTGCGGGCCCCATAAAATGATGTGGCGGGCCGTATCTGGCCCCCGGGCTTTGACTTTGACACCTGTGTTGTAGTATAATATTTTATCGTAGTATAGTCAGAGCAATTTGTTACAGCTGGAGTTGTTGTTTTGCTCTATAAATAAGTGCCAAGTGGCACATTTGTTGCAATGCAGCTTTATTTATGATCCTACATATTTCAAGCACATGCTAACCATTTCATTAGGGCCACCTAACTGAAGATCAAATAACAGCAGTGAAGGACTGTATAACTGTACTAAAATCCTTTCAGTAAAAATAGTTGCTAGAGTGAAGGGTTTATTTGCAAGGATGCGTATGAATATCGATAATTATTTAGTTGAAGAAACCGCATGTCATATACGATATATAATGAAGGATGCCAAAATTTGTTTTCTTCTTGGTTTTCTTCTTCATTTTCTTCTTTGTCTTCTTTACAGCAGCATATGAATATGTTTTCAATATATTAATACACTTTCAAATCATTTCAGAATGTCTGGCTTTTAAAATGTTTTGGGCAAGGTATGGTGCAAATAAAGCACTATATAGCACGATATAAGTTTTCTGTAATTACTATTTAGGTTTTTTTTTTTGGCTGGGAAAGCCATACCCCCACTCACCGGAAATTATGATTCCACTCAGGAGTCATTCGCCGGCCTTGCCATGAGTGATGATTGCGAATTATAGGAGAGTCCAGGCACTAATATCCACAGTAAATATATTATCAATGTCACTTTGTTAACAATGAGACTTTGACTTCTTTTGCCTCTCAAAACCAGCTGACGGCTGGATTACACAAGATGGCCTATCCTAACCAATCATGGATGTCAAATGGGAGTAATTACATTCTACTAAGAGATTGGAAGGAGAGATGTTGAGAGATATAATCATAAAATGCAGATGTGAAGAGAATGAGAGAAGAAAAGAGCTCCATAATGACTGCTGCTTAGGTCATCTAGCGTACCAGCTGCTTATTTTAGTCCCTTGTATTGGGAAGCTAAATGGTGGCGTGGCCCTTAACTGAAGTGCCAGTGTTTGAGGTTGACCTTGCCCTGCCTTTAGCACATGAACACACAACTACTTCAGATTCCTTTCAATCCATCAAGAGGAAATGGGTCATGGTAATGACTGACAGCTTCACTTAAGGGTTTTTACGAAGAAACGCAGGGTATGAATTGTGTCTGTCATGGAGCATCTACCTCACAAATATTTCATTTTCTAGTGCAGCCAAACTCATGTGCAACAGTTTGACACACGCACGTACACACACACACACACACACGTACACACACACATGTACACACACACACACACGCACACACACACAAACAAACACACACGTATAATGTACTGTTCTGTCAGGTGACTGACTGGCAATATACTGAATCCGCTTCTGGCAGGGGGCTCTGCTAGATGTTCCCAGCAGACCCTCATAATAGATTTGGGTCTGCCAGATCGGCCTGCCATTTCCCCCGATCATCAGAGCCACCACACCACCAAGTGCTCAAGACAAGCAGCCGCAAGTACGATGGCCAACCTCAAAGTTGATGTTGGACCTCGAATTAGGGTGTCCTAGTGTATGGCTTTTATAGCTTGCTCTCAGTCATTCCCTTTCAGGTCTCACTCTCATTCCCCACATGAGCATAGAATTTCCCATCAAAGTTATGGAATTCCCAGTGTCCAGCACCCACTCCAAGGACTCCAAAAAGATCAGAGGGACCCTTTACTCGCTTCCATTGGAGTTAACCCCAATGCACAGGCACCGAGCAGGGGGGCAATACGTATTCCCAGCTCAGCACCTCTCAGTGGGCAACTCCTGAGTGGAAGCATATCCAACCTCTCTCAAGGGCACTGGGACCAGATCCAAAGCTCTGTGTCTAGACAAGCAGAACTATTTTAGAAAAAAAAAGCCAAATACAGTTCAAGATTGAAGTCTTGGGTTACATTTTAAAGAGATGTTTTGTGGTACAACTTCGATGTCAATAAAAGCATTCAACTTTAGTTTGGTTAAGTTTAGTTTATTCACGCAATACCCAAGACATACAACATGATACAACAAACAGTATTACACATTCGGATGTGTGAAAGGTCACCCCAAGCAAGCTATTTAAAGCTTTTAATAGGGGGCTCAGTTCTCCATAAGTATCAGATATTGGCCAAATATCCTTACATTATGGACAACTTGAAACTGGAAGAGCCACTGTACATCAATAGTACGAGTGAAGCTGTTAACAGTCTCAAATGTTTAAAAAAACCTACAACAACAAAAACAAACAACAGAAACTCTTGTCATAACATATATGGCTGGTGGAATACTAGAGACATGCTATACCTGCACCCGGCTAATGCCATTAAGCCCTCTCAGTAATCTGCCTGCCTCATCAATGGGTATGGGTTAATTGTGGGTCAATGCCATGAGCCATGTGGTTACTCATTGCATAGCAATGTTTACCATAGTTAATTGAGACAAGCCACTTGTCTCATATCAGGAATTTGTCATGGCACATCACCAAATACTAATGTCCCAAAAAGTATAAATATACTGAAATAACGATAAACTATTTTCTCACTGAAATACTTTCATATGAAATCTATGACTTTCAGTTGAACGGCTGATGTTCTTTAAAAAAGGCACAACTCCTGTTTTATGAAATGCAACAAGTGATATGCAGGTTAATTTTACCTTCTAGCATCTCATGGAAGGACATTTAGATTGTCTACCTATTCCTATACCACACTAGCATACTGCAGCTAGATGAGGAAAGATACCATACATAATTTGTAGTAAACATTTCCTCACTTGGCAATCAAGTGAACTAATTCCAAAAATTCGCTGCGGCACACCCAAAGCATTTCTCATAGCATATAAATGTGTCACGCCACAATGGATGGAAGTCACTGCAGTAGCCTGCACAACACATGGAAAGAGTGGGTGGTCGTGGCATCATCAATACAACAACAATATATCTTACTTATATATTTCAACTATCTACTTCATTTCAGTACATGTAATATGTACCAGTACATTATTTTGCATTCAAGGGCCTATTAATCATCGCATTGAGCTGTGTGACGTTGTGGATCATGACCAGTGTGACATGGCTCATTAATATCTTTTGAACTAATGAAGCATTTGTATGCTTCAGTCCTCCCGTGGCAGCTGCACATAGATAAATGATAGATGCTCTTGAGACACGGGGTGATGGTGTGTAGAATATTTACGTGAATAATGCGAACTTTATTGAATATGAACAATTCTGTCTCAGGAGTCACACAGAGAGACGGTCCATGGCCCCATTAGGGACTGCCAGACAGCTTTGTGAAGTCCACTTCCCAATCACTGGCTGTCACTGTGATGAATCGCACAAGGAGTGGCTATAAGTGGCCTAGACACCCTGACTGAGCAGAGGTCAGTTGTGCCTCTCACTCCTCCTGATCAAGGCTCTGATTTGTGGAGGATGCTTTGATTCCAAGTCTGCTCCTCAGAGGGAGGTTGATGCATTCACAGCTACATTTTATTATTCTTAGACACTGGGCTGCATTTGCAGGCACCAAAAATGACTTTTCCTAATGGTATTAAAGGTATTCCTTAGAAGAATTTATTTACGTATCGATTGAAGGAACAGGGAGTTTTAGACATGGAGGGATTTTACGAGAAAACAAGGTTTGTTGGTGCATATTCAAACCAAGTTGCACCCAAATGTTTTATGCCTAAATCAGACAGATGAGAAACACAATTTGATTGAAATGGTGGAGTGTGTACACACACCATATGAGGTTTCCAAAGAGGACGGAGAAAGAGAAAAGATTTGAGAAATTTGACTTTACTTCACTTGAGTCTTCTTATTTCAGCTCCTGCATGAAGCAACAAACTTTTTTATTTCAAACATCGACGTTTGGTATGGACGTTTGGATTGCACACATGAGACAAAGTGGAAACGGAAGTCCCAATCCTTGGCAGACTTGTAAGCATGCTGAAATGGTCCATTGGACAGAGTGAGAGTTTAAGGACCATTACAAGGAAGGTCAAAAACCCACATCCGTCCGTCTTCAGTTTTTTTTGTCCCTCGTCCTCCGTCTGCAAAATGGGCGTCCATCCATGACGAATCAATAGACTTTTGTATACAATTTGGGAAACTGGTATTATAAAAAGTTAATTAAAGAACCTTGCGTTTTGCTTGGAATGTATGCAGTTTTAAGAAAAGTAGGGCTTCACATATTTAATGCACTTTTAATGAAACATAGATAAGAATCTTAGCATTATTCTTGGGGTTAATGCCAGATTATGAGAATGAACCCTGTAATCCCTCAGACATAATACCCCTCACAGGCTGGTCGTCTGATTCGGAATAGCCACCGAGGGTGTTTGCTGGCACACGTATTACGAAGTGGAGGCACGGTGCTACAGGTGCAGCTAATTAGGTTAATAATGGACACGGTAATTAGGGATTATCTCCTTGGTGGGACTCAATGAGAGTTTTGGGTTGACTTGTCTGGATTACATCCACCAGGAGGGAGATGACATTTGAAAACTTCATCATGAAACAAATGGGAACATCGAGGTCTGCTGTGTCCTGTCATTTGTAGGGTAATTATTTTCGTAATCGTAATGAGTGGTCATTATGTTCTAATTTCGGATGAGTGAAATATCAACGTCTCCATGACAGAAAGCTGTCAAACCTTTTGACATACTTGGCCAATAAAGATTTTTCTGATTCTGTTCAGTTTGAACATGAAATATCTTGTCTCTGTGTAATCATTTGAATATATGTTGAAAAGGATTTGAAAATCAATGTTTTCTGTTTTATACAATTGTTTTTATTTCTCAGCACATAAACCCGTGACACAAATCTATAAACAAATAAAATATTCCCCCAAATATTTTTGATAAAGTTGTGCTGAATATTGAATGCACATTTAGCTAAGCAACTGTTAAATGCCAATAGGTAGGAATTATATTTAAGTGAGGTTCACTCATGCCCATGCACAATATGTGGTATTTCTATTTTATTTATCACAATAGCCTTTTACAAGTAAGTAACACTGTATTATTGTTTTCTATTGATAATATTCTTATTATAGGGCTCTCCATGGCTGAACCATTATTATCACAACACATGCAATGTATGCTTTATTGTTTAAAGTGAAATTAAGTCAAACTAAAATATGACCAACACTGTTACATTTCAAATTTCTGAGGGTTAGGGTCCAATTGTGAGTGACTTCTCGCCCATACATATTTGCAGTGACTTATGACTATGTGTAAAGTACACATATGTTGTTTAGTATGTATTATACAAAACAGCATAGAAACATTAAGACTTTTATAATACATCATTTCAATGTAAGACTGAGATTCATGAAAATAAACTCCAGATAAAGGCTGAAGGGAACTACAATATTATAATTGAAGATCCACCCATTTTGGACGGATGGCAATAACTAATAGGACAGACACAGACAATTGCCTGGCACCCTGAGATTTCCTTGGGCCTCCAAAAATGAATTAAGTCTTCTTTCATTTGAAGGAAAACACAATAAAACATTTAATCTTAATACTTAAATTGCTCTATAGAGCAATCCACCTTATTGTGTATGAGTAGACTTGATTCAGCAAAAACGAACTTGCTGTCATGGTTGTATGAAGCAGACGCCAGTGATCCAGAGAAGCGAATAATGTGAAAGAAGAGCAAATCATTTTTGTCAAAACTACAAGAGGATTCAACTTTTTATGGTGACACTTGCATTTAATGAACAGTGACAGCAGCTCGAGTCAGACACTATTTTATACAGCATCAATGTAAATTGTTAACTGAAGAGAATCCAGTGAAGAATAAAGAAAGAGTGACAGAGCGACACTTTTCATCAGATGTGAGGATTAAGACTTCAAATATTAATAATCAATATTGAATAAAGTTCATAGGATTATAGTAAAAGACATGGCATTATTCACTCAGTAGATAATCGTAAAGAAAGCTTTGAAGGATTTCCCCCCATTCAGGAACTCGGAGAATTTGCTCAAATTTACACTATATAATTAAGGATCGTGAAGTCCTCCTCTAATTCACACCCAGAGGACGCGACAGCAACTCAGATTTAGGACTTGACAAAGATTGACATTTATATTCAAAATCTTTGGTGAACTTGTTAGCTGCTTTGCCGTGACAACACGCCTGCTGACAATGCCTTGAGCATTTGACAGTTCACTTTGCTGGAACTGCCTGCCTACTCACTCAGCCTGACTGTAGGTTTTTCTCCACTTTCCCAAGGTCAAGAAGGTCATCAGAGGTTTCAATTTTCAAGATGTGGACATCATGAAGATGGCCGTGATGAAGGAGCTGTAGTGTAGAAGACAGGGCTTGGAAAGTGCACTTGACTCCAGAATGATTGCTCCGAATGTGAAAAAATATTTTATAGTTTGGATTTGAAATATATCTTAAGTGACACCATTTTCTGACATACCTTGTAAATATAGCCATTTTTAAAACAAATGATATTTTCTTTATTAAGAAAATTACATCTATTTTGTGTATTTATAAATATTATTATTTCATTCATTGGGGTTACGATAACATATAGAATGTGAATTTTATCAGAGATGGCCAGCATTATGAGGAGACTGTTTAGGCAAAAAAAGACTAAGGCCATTATTTTAGCCAGGTAACAATACACAAACACAATATTGCACGACACATTGGATTTATAATGTGTAACAAATTAAAAGTGAAGAAAGCTTAAGCGCCCAACACATCGATATTCATTTTTATGTATCCGGCCTTTGGTGGAAAAACCTTTGATGTAGCTCAGCCAATTCACTCATCTTGGTCAATCGGACTTCCTAAAGAGTCTTCTTATGAGCCTTTAGCCTGTCAGTATGATGTGTTCATCAGAAGGAAATGGATGTGGTACGAAGAAGAGCACAAAAAGCCGACAGCCTGCTGAGAAGGACTAAGTGCAGAGAGGGGTATTGACTGCTCAGAGGATTAAGGGGACAGGCGGCGAAACGACAGCAGGGGTATTGCGAAAAGTTTAGGATGCCACTAAGCCAATTGGGAAAATGACGATTAAAAATGTAAAAGCCATTATCAGAAAGGTGAACGAGCCTTTTTTGCAAAATAGTTTTATAAAAAGGATAGCTTTTGTATTTATAGTTTGTAGTTTGAAAAAAATGCATAGAAACACTGTCATGCCTCAGTTTATGTACATACGTTTATGTAGAAGTGCATATACACATTACAAATGTCTTTTAACAAATTGTCTATGTGTCATCCAAGCAGAAATGTTGATCCCCGCATTCTCAAAAATGTCCTCGTAACACCATAAAACGCTTTCTTAATTTTTCTATCTTCCATTCAAGATGTCTCTATTTCAACTTACTGTTCCGACGTGCCAAAGTAATGTATTACATCTATATGTGGAGGATGAAAGAGGAATTGTGGCCGGGTTGAGAGGCAAATGAGCTGCCCTTTGCTTGCGTGTTGATGTCAGGGAGCTTGCAGTCCCATCTGTCAATGTCAGCAGGGAGTTATCTGTAAGAACATTTAGTCAGAGGAGACCAGAAAGCCTTTGTCCGGACTGATTTGCGAGCACAAAAGACATGGATTAGTTATTTAAAGTAGTTACTGTGTTATGATGCTGTGTTAATATTAGTCTTTCTCTTCTTTTCAAATGACTACAGGTTTCCTCAATACTGAATTCAAGTTTGAATATAGTCAGACGATGCATGGAATTTAGGTAAAATACGTCATTTATTTTAACATGTTTAAAATGGACTGTATTAGAGACAGCCTAAGGCGAAACCTGTTCTAAATTTTCTCCGCGAATAAGCTGTTTCATTCATTTAGAGCCTCCAGGCAATTAAACGAATTTATTGTAGAAATGAAGACATCTTGCATTCCCAGCTGGGCGACACGCCATCAAAAGTGCAACAGATTGTGTGCAAAGTCCCCAAACAACCATTAACTATTATTTGTGTCCAAGTGGAACAAATCTTAAAAGTAATTAGAGCTGCACACCATGAAGACAAAGGGACGGCACATTTTGCCATGGGGAGAGTGACTTTACAAGCTGAAAATTGCCATAGTCTCCTTGTGAATTCTTGAGGGTGCAGAGTCAGTCCCAGAAAATTGAGTTCTGCATTCGAATGGCGTGCTAGACAAAAATAAAGCAATTCAGGGCCAAGATAACCTTATTGGCGGCACAGTCCCTTTTTTGGGAAGATTTTTGCCAGCAATATAGACAGACTGTGCCATTTCAAAAGGTTAGTGGCGTCTGCAAGTCAATGAAATGAGACAGACATCCCAAACAAACTCGGTTTTGGTGTAGGGAGCACATAATGTAAGTCTACTTCAGTGATCGACAACCTTTTTCAAATTACTACTGCTGCTACTTCTGGGGTATGGATTCATGCTGAGTGCTGCAAATTTGAAACATTTCTAAAATAACAATTTTGCCCAAATTATTCAGGGATAGGGCGGCATGTTGGCTGACTGGTTAGCACATCCGCCTCACAGTTCGAAGGCAGATATTTATGAATCACAACTCCAGAATGACCCACAATGACAAATTGACGACAGGATTTGAATATGCATTGTTTTTTTATTCCAGCGAACAGTTAATTGAGTTAGTATTTAAGTAGTTTTATCATGTTAACTACTTATCACACGTGTGATAAAGAGAAACAGCTGTTGCTGAATTGATCATTTGATGACTGCCACTTGTCTGAATGAAGACAAATGACAGATTTAGCAACTTGAACATGTGCTAGGAAGTGAAAAGGTAGTGGGGCATGGAGATGAAGCCAAATTTATGAATGATTATTGAAGAGCACATTAAGTGCGACCATCTGTGACCTCTGTGTCGGGTAGCGAGCAAGTTACAGGTTTCGTGCTACATTAACAGTGCCATTGCTATTGAGTCATTTTTGAAGAATGAAACCTAACCTAATGAACATATGGAAATGATTTTGGTGACACATTCGTGATCCATTTTTTCTTTTTTATGTACAATGTTGCATATGCAAACACTTGCAGCAATATTCACACTTCTGTGTGTTGTCTGCTTACAAAGCACTCCTGGTGCTCAGCTTGAGTGCACTGAAATTACTTTGAAAGACTATGTGGTGATATAATGCAGTAATTTTACTAAAGTAATCATGATAATATGTTCTTGCAGAGCTGGTCCAAACAAAGTAAACTACACTTGTTACAAACAGAACCAGTCTGAAAAAGTCAATTTGACCCAACTTCCTCGGTTGGTCTAATTTTGAACCCAAATTGGGTTATTTTTTAAACCACTGGCAGAACACAAACATGTGCCAGGTGTTTGTGATATTTAGACAAAAAGGCACAAGGATAAGTCATTTGAAATTGTTTTCCACCAACAATGTGACCTAAAACCTCTCAAATGAAAAAAAAAAAAAAAACTTTAGAAAGGAGAAGTAAATAACAAGTAATTGAGATGTGGTTGTGTTACCCTCCACCCTCATCACTGAAGATTCGGCTCTGCTCAGAATTAACCGATTTAATTCAAACGCCTGTTGTTATCTGCCAAAATTTATTAAAGTGCATCCGATTGACCCAGAGGAACATTTAGCTGTTCTGACGTGCTTTTCCTTTTAGTCACATTTTACAGTACCAAGCCATGGTCTGAGTTAAAGCAGCATCAAAGAGATCTCACCGTTTAAAGATATCAGTTAGGAAAATGGTATAAAACAATTTCCAAGGCACAACAGAACACAGTGACAGTCAGCATTCATCAAGCTTTTAGGTCTCAATAGTGCTGCCTTGCCCAGCGAGAGCTCAACGTGTGACCTCCAGAGGTGCACTTGAAAGTTGCGTCTGATAGTATAAGAATAAAGGCTCCTTTATACTTGCACAAACATGGACCGCGTGGCTGTCACTATGCCGCGTGCACTTTGCAGTTATATTTGTGCGCAACACACACAATGTGTTGCAGTTTCAATCCAAATCGGAGTGCACTGCTACAGGTTGAAGTTATTCTTAATGTTTTTTTTCCCATTCCGGTCATTGCTTTTACTTGGCTGAACAAGGAACAAAGCGATAACATTGAAAATCATGCCTGCTCGAACAAAGGGACCTAGATGACTAGATGCATAAACTGAGAAATTGATAGAGAACGAGAAGACGATGGTGTGCGTAGGCTTTTTTACACATACATTTTACACATCCTTTATTCTGTGGTGATAAATAAATTATCCCTAATGAGGCCTTGTGTGTCGAGGAAAGCAGCATGTGACTAAACGAACCAATCATGAGAGATGTTGCGCACGGCAGCAACAACTCCTGATGTGTGCGCGTTATGTGTTACGGACACGTCGGAGACGTGCAATATGTGCCCGTTATGTGTTGCAGACGATGATGTAATGCTGCTGTTGTTGCCCACGTGTTTGGCAAAGTGTAAAGGCATAAATAGTTGGATTTGTCTGCTATATAGCCACCTGAAACGGCACATTGCAGCATAGACTACAAATTGTTTGTGCACCCTAATGAACAATGTCTATGACCTTGGGCTCAGTACAGCAAGGACCAAGACGGAGGTTTGTGTGTGTGTGTGTGTGTGTGTGTGTGTGTGTGTGTGCGTGCCTGACTATACTTAAGTAGTTGATGGCTGCATAAAGCGGACAAAGGACATCCAATTCATAAAACCAAAATAGTAATGAGACAGATGCTGGATGGGGCGATGAGGTAGACCAGATGACTTTGAAGAAGAGTGAAGTGTGCAGGAGGGTCTCAGGAGGGAAGAGGAATGAGGAGCCGCCACTGAGACATAAATGACAGGCACAAGTGAATGAAGTGAAATGAAGATGTACTTTCTAAGCCGTCTGTGCTGCTGCAGAAAAGTATCATAATATTTCAATTAGGCCAGTATACATTACACTGATTCTGTGGAACTATTCTATGCTTACTACTTTTGTCACAAGAAGAGAGTTTGGCACTTTGATATGGGAATGGGGATTAAGGGAGCTCATCGAGCTGTTTGAAGCAGCAAGCGGCGTCTCGAAACAAAATGTTTCCTCGGCTGCAAGATGAACCGGTCGCTAACAAATAGAGACATGTCTCGATGAGAGAAAATGACTCTCCAAACAAATCTGCTAACAAATATAGCTCTCCAAACTTTGCAGCAGGCAGGCGGGTGGAAGATGGAAGGAGCAGGGAAGTTACTGATTCATTCTTGGCGTCTGCTTGGAGAAACATGTCTAAAAGCTGAAAGTACGCCTGTGAGTGGAGGAGAGGATACAGATGGGGAATGCTGATTTCAATGAAAGATGACAGCTACAGTGACAAAGCCCTAACTGCAAATAGGGAGAATGGCTAATGAGCAGGAAGGAGAAGATGTGAAAATCTTGCTCTTCACACCTTGGGAGGCTTCCAGCATAGCCAAAAGATGCTAATCGCCGCGTGATGCAGATCTGTGATGACACCAACACCCTCTGGCCTACGGTGCCCTTCTCTTACATTCTCATGACACAAATGTCTTTTCTTTTATTTATATTTGACATCCACTGACACTGCAGCAGTTTTGCCAACCAAATCCAACTGACAAGTCACACTAGTGTGAGTCGATTGTGATATCTGTGGGAAAATGATGATTCAACAGGGACTAAGTAGCTGCAAAGGAAGTGGTGTGAGGGTGGGAGATAGCTAAAAGGGGAGGGTCTTCAGACAAAACAAGCCCTTGGTGCCTGGGTATGTGGTGACTGGCAGAAAGTGGGCCACCAAGGAGCATGGGAGGGTCAAACAGCTGCTAGCTCTAAGAAACTTCAATGTGCCTTTTTAAATAGATACGACTCATCTAAAGGAAACAAATGCCAATGCTTTTCAGCCTTGTGGCTAAGACTGCTGTCGCCTCATCTGGGTGGAGGCTCAGTGTCATGACATTAAGTCATCAATGAGGAGGATAATTAATGAGACTGAATGAAGTATTTAAGTGGACATCTAGCAAATTACTTAAATTACTGACTTGACTCCTGGTCCCAGCTAGTCTTGTCAAAATATGCTCAAGCCACGTACTCAAACCCTCCTGATGGTGTTTATATGTCAACAAGTACTTTTTACACACATCCAGGATACTCTCATGCGAGAGCTAAAAAGGCAATTATCTCTGCCAGAAGTGAGCAGGAATTGGTGTGTGTTGGTACGCTTAGTGTTTATTAATTGGCAATCCAAACTATATAACCACAAATACAGTATGTGGAGGGGTAGCTTAGAAGATCCCATACATTTAAATATCAATAAAGAAAACGAGTATCACTTTTTAGCTATTCGAATCCATTTCCCCTGACAGATAATCAAGCATGGTGGTGCCATCACAACATTATCCAGTTTTAACTAATTAATGATCCGCGAAATCATTTGATAAAATCACAATGAGCCTCTGTTCATAACAAAGACGAGAATGAGAAGGGATCTGCACAAAAATGAGAAAGCAGCAAACGATGGGTTAGACAATGGTGTGCCTTGCCTTACCACAGGACTTGTACAATAAAATGATCTTGAGAAAAGCCAAAGAAATGCCTGAAGGGTTCAAGGTAAACAGCAAAATAATCAACAGTCTTCACAAAGCAGATGGCTTGTGTATTATGCTGAATCCCTGCAGTGACTTGTTGATAATGATTGTATCGTTAAGTGAAAGGCTTAGACTCAATGTGCATGCAAAAAAAAAAAACCAGACCAAATGCATGAGGATATCAAAATTTGGAACCATTTTGTAATCTTAAGGATGACCACAAAATGTGGAACTAGCTATGAGCATTGATATTTCGGACGGCTGCGATAAAAAGGAAATCTATAGAAAAAACATCAACTCAGATTTACTGGACATCACATCAGAAAAGGGAAATTGGAGGACTTTTGTCTCATATGAACAATAGAAAGAAAGAAGACATGGTCAAAGCAAAACAATTTTCAAACCAATTTCAATTGTGCAAGAACGCTCAGAAGCACTGCTAGAGATTGAGAAAATAGATAGATAGATAGATAGATAGATAGACAGACAGACAGACAGACAGACAGACAGATAGATAGATAGATAGATAGATAGATAGATAGATAGATAGATAGATAGATAGATAGATAGATAGATAGATAGATAGATAGATAGATAGATAGATAGATAGATAAGAAATGAAGTTTCTGTTTCTATTTCTATGTTGAGTGAGCATGTTGAAACATGTCTCTATTTCTGTGCAAGTGACCTCCTTGTTGTACAGTGTAAAAACATATCCTGAGGAGAATTCACTCATTTTTAAATGTCAACTTTGTTGATCACGCAACACAAGGCACACCTTTCCTCTTGCTGATTGTTACAAAACATTACGTATTTAATCTTTAGTTGCCCCCCCCCCCCCCACACACACACACAAAGAAAATCTGAAAACAAGCTCTACTTGTTGAACATGATTGCTTGATTGAACAGAACAATGTTAGGAAAATTGGCCCGTGGTGAAATGGAGGCAGCAGCATCCGCAGTAGCCAAGGAGAGTCGGGCCGAAGGAGAGGAGAGAAAAGGGGAGGGAGTCAGTGAACTAGTATACATTTTTCATTAGGTTTCCAGGCACTAAGCCACATCAAAGCCTCTCAGAGATAAAGGGGAGGGAGGAAGGCAGAGAGTAGACACAGAATGTTCTAATTAACTTCACAGTCACTTCAGCCGCTCCTCCCCCCTTTTTACAGACTGTTGTTCTTGGTGTATATGTGCATATAGCGCTCAGCACTGTCTGCCCTGTAAATTCACTATGACACCAATCCACGACGCTTGTAGAGAGGTGATCGAACGGTTCAGGCATGATGGAGGGCTGGCCTGTTATGAAACGATTATCCATGCTGAAGTCTTGTATTGATTGTGCCACGCCTATATGGTAGCAGGAAGAGGCAAAGTCCAGCCCCTTCCACCCCCTGATGTCTCATGATGCCTTCCAGTCACATGGGAAGCACAGGCTTCTCCACCAACAGCATGCAAGTTGAAATCTGTGGTTTTGTAAAACAGGCTCATTCCGCCAATGTGACAGTATAACTACCCCCCACTTTCTGCACCCGCTTGGTGAGTCAACAGGAACTTCATAAGACTCTTTTCATTGGGCAGATTGTGACTTTTAGATGAGACATGTAACAATTAGCCTCATGTAGAATCCACTATGAGATGGAGAAAGCTTCCTTTACAAAAGTGCATTTAACTGTTTGAATAACTGATTGGGCAACGAGACTGATATATTCAAGAATACCATTCCTTAGTACATATAATTCATACAACATTATCTTGCTGAAAACAATTTAATTTTGAAAGGATAAACAGATTAATTAATTTGTCTTAAGCTTGGATTTGAAAAAATGTGCTATATTCTATGAAACATCTATATAAATGCAAACGTCATCTGTTGAGCAAGTGTCTTGCTGATAGAATGTGATGTGTTGCTCATGTTTTTGCTGTTTACCATTTAATAGAAACAGAAATGCAAACAAGTCCTGTGGGCAAATGGTGGATGAGTGGTTAGCAAAACTAATGCGAGCTCACAGGAGATGACAATGTGAGGATAAGTAGTTTGTCTTCTCTAGTGGGTGATCACCCACAGCTCTGCAAACATTAATTGGTCTTGTGACCTTGGGCACGGTGAGGAAAACATTTTGCACTTGTATAGTGATTGCTAATTATTTTTTTTTCATTACCTTACAACAAGACTTGGATGATAATTAATTTGGGTTGTCAATCCTGTTGATCCTTATTAAAGGGATTCATCTATAACCAGCTTGTAAACAGCGCCTGCATCCAGGGAGCAGATAATCAGATTTACTCTTCTTTTATATTTAATAAGTGAAATTTTATTATGCTTTGCTAAATTTCAAAAGCAGGGCAACATCCTTATGGTTTTGAATGGTGACAAATGTATATAAAAGATAAAGAATCACAAGTTGTAAGAGCACCTAAATAAAATCCCCCCTGCATTCACAGTTGAGCTGCCCTTAAGCGAGGTACCCACTTGCCTAAATTGCTTTTCAGGCGCTGGGAAGGGAAGCTACCCATTGCTCATTTGGGTCTCTAATGTGTGTACATGTGTTACCTCAATTAAATGTTTAGTAGTGACTTCACAAGCTAATTGTTTACATTTAAATCCTCTCACTGGATTCTAACTAAACAAAATGAGATGTCCACATCGTTTTTTTTTTGTTTTGTTTTTTACAGACATCAAAAAATGGAAAATTCAGATCAGTATAGAAGGATGTAAACTTTTTTTGTGTGTGTGATGGGTATTGTGGTACAGCAACATTGAATGCCAGCCATCTATTACAGAACAATGCAGCCTTTGACGAGTCTTCTGTACATTCAAGCTTGTGCCATCCAGATCGCTCTCATGTGAGCCCATTAGCTCATTGTTGCTGTCAACAGCAGGCTGATGAATACAGAACTGACCGGCTTTGGCCTTCTATCCAGTGCATGGGCTTGTGCTTTTTTGAAAAAATCTGACAAATGTGTCTTTTCCTGTGTGAAAAAAAAAATACAGTTGCTGATTTCAGAGTGTCTTCTCTCTGCGTGATCCCCGTAAATCAAAAGCAGCCCAATTGTGGACGAGAAACAATCATGCATCAGGAAGAGGAATAATGAGACAAATGTGACTTGCTGCGAGTGAGTTATAAAGATACATTTCCAATACTAAAAATAAGTTGCAATATTTGAAGACAGTCATTAGGTCACTCATCGTTTGACACTGAGGACTCTAATTTTATGACTGGTGTAAACCCGGCACACCGTGAGACCAGGGAGGCATTCCAGAAAGCAGGTTTGTGATGTTGAAGTACGTTAAGCCTTAAATCAGGAAATCTTCGAGTTTCTAGGTAAATGAAACTCTGAGTCACTCAATCTGGCCACTGGCTCTGTGAAGCGAATCTGTTCCCTATGAGGTTTTCTGTAAGAAACCCCGTTTAGCCTGCCTCTTTCCTTCTGCAGAGGGTAAGATATGGCTTACCCATTTGACATCGACATTGAGGCACAATTAATTTGCACTGCCTTGTGTGGGCAGAGGCTCTTCAGACCCCTGTATCGGTATGTGCTTTCATTACCAGGGGAGTTTTGTTGGAGCGATATCATTTCACGTTCGAATACATCATTTATATCAAGACTTATGTAACACAGTATACGCTGTCATTGCTGCAAGTTTTGTGCACCGGGAAACATTTTTTCGCAAGTTGTAGCTTTTTCTTTTCCTCTGATACAGACATTTATTTCTCCATAAAAAAGCATCTGATGAATTTGTTCTCCCAGGGATGCCTTCAGCGATGGGCCGCCCAGAGTTTGGCTCAAGGCCAGCTCCTCCACGGTCAGAGACCCCCCTCCCCACCATTTACAGAATCCCACCCTTTTTCCGTTGCCTGAATACAACACAAATTTGACCAAAAATCAAATATGAAAATATATGAAGGGCACAAATATTGCCAGGTAAAACGTGCCACATCTGTATTCATTAGTTTCATTTTTACCTGCTGCCAATTTCGTTTTACCTCTGTGGGATTGCAGCTTATATATGAAAGAAAATATAATTCAAAACAAGTTTCCAGCAGGTGTATTACAATTTGCGTTTGAATCTTAAATAAATGGATAAGTGCATACTGACTAAAGAGTTCACTCCATTGGCGCTTCTTTTTTTTTGCTGTCGCAGCAGTGTTACACTTCCTTTTTGAGAACGGACTTGTAATCATCATTCAAGATCATTAAAATCTTCGATTCAATGGGCGTGAAGTTTGCACAACTATTTAACTTCTCCATGGTTACCATAATGAATCATGATATCAGTTCTCCATTGATTGTACTGGCCATGCATGTGCTTAACTCAAAGTTAACCAACTCAGAGTTGATTTGTCTAATTCAGTGGTTCTTAACCTGGGTTCGATCGAACCCTAGGGGTTTGGTGAGTCGGTCTCAGGGGTTCGACAGAGCCCCCACTGAGGAGGTCCGAACAAACCTGTTTTATCGTGTAGCTTCTGATTTGCCAGTATGTAATTTGTTGCGAGTTCATGCATTGTGTTGGTTTTGTTCTTTGAACAAGGTGATGTTCATGCATAGCTCATTTTGTGCATTAGTAAAAAGCATCTATGTCTTGAATTTAAAAAAAATAATTTTTCACTAACGAGGGGTTCGGTGAAGGCGCATATGAAACTAGTGGGGTTTGGTACCTCCAACAAGGTTAAGAACCACTGATCTAATTCATATCAGTGGCTCTGGAACCAGATATTCAGAATTTCCCATCTCAGGGTAAGACAAGCCAGAATTCACAATAAGACTCGGTTTGCTCAACCATCTACTTGGAATACACCCCAGATAATGGTAAATTTGTAGACAAGCACGGGCCAAGGATGAGCTAGTGGGAGGGCGGAGCTGGTGTGGAAGTGTTCACAACTGATTTCAATCATGGCCAATAAAAGCAGCTCCTTTCCTTCCTTTCAAATTCTGCATGCTAGTCACGTTCTAGCAGCGGAAGCATATCTCTGCCATGGAGTGACCACTATTAGCCCCGGATACTGGGATGATCTACAAATGAATAAATAAATAAATGACAATCTACATATCAATAATGAACGAATAAATAAATAAATAAATAAATAAATAAATAAATAAATAAATAAATAAATAAATAAATAAATAAATAAATAAATAATGCATTCAATGTCCCAATCCTAACCCTCAGACTACCAAAAACAAATATCTTGAGTGTTTTTCACTACTTCGACAATAAAGATGATTCTGGTCTGGAAGTTTAATTGGTATTCTTGTAATTATGAGTAGAACAGATCTAACATGCCTGTGCCAGCTTGACGCAAAATGGTCAGCCGTATTGGCAAACACATGCAGTAAGTCTTGCAATGATACTGAAATGAAGATGCATTGAAGGGGTATCTGTACCAAGGCACAGGTTCACTGTCTACAAAGATAGGGCCATGAGTGTTTAATCGCCTTACTGTTTTATTGTTGGCACTGGTTAAGATTTATTGCATACATACATATAACCATTAAAGAGGCAGTCAAGCCAAAAATGTTCTTTGTAATATGTTCTGTAGAGGCCAACTAGTTGAAACACTGTGTTTTGATTGTTTTGTTTGTGAAACAAGAATTAAACAGGCAAAATTCACCTTTTCTTAATCCATCTCAGGGTTTGTCCATTTTGCCACTTGAAAATGACATCACAGTTGCCTCAGATCACAACCAGTCACGGCTCACCAGTTTTCTTAAACTGAGTTGTTGGGGCATATACAACATATTGTAAAGAAAATCTTTGGGTTGACTTCCCTTTAAGGAATTGTTAGTTGTCAGTCAGTTACGTTTTATGATAGTGACAGATTGTGGAAATGATTATATTATTTCTATTATATGATTTTATTATTATGATTATATTATTTCTATTATATATTGTCAATAGTTTGTATATGTGAAGCCCTTTGAGACTTGCCTGTGGTTTAGGGCTATATAAATAAACTTGACTTGACTTGACTTGACTTGACTTGATGGAGAATTTTGTTTCAAAATTCAAAGAAACCAAAGTTCAACTACTGTTCACTAGAGGATACCCTATTCACGCCCATGCCAGAGCACGCTCGGCCGGCAACTTTCCTCGACCACACCCCTTCATTACCGTAAAGTCTGGCACCTGCTCCCTCTTGTTGTCTCAAGTATTTAAACCCTGCCCGTGTGTTCCTCCTTTTTCGTGTCTACTGTTGTTTTTCCTCCCTATCCGCGCCCAGTGTTGCTGTCCTGCTTGTCTAGTTTTCCCTCGGTCTTGTTTTATCCATGTCCGAGTGGACTTCTGTCTGTTTGCTGGTCGTGAGTCTTTGTTGCCCATCTACCTCCCTTCAATAAACCCCGGTTCAAGCTGCATTTGGTCGCCCTGGCTCCACTCTTTCCCGACAATTCAGGCCTTGCAAGGAAAGAAATTGACAGCACTTTCCCCTTAAAAGTTTTTTTATTGACTTTACCACCTGGAATATGTGATAGTGTAATCGCACAATTACCTTTCCTAACAAGCCTGGATAACAGCTGAGGTTGGAGAGCAACATTACTAGAAAAGCAATATAATTGTGAGTACAGTCGTGTAATCTGTGCCTTTTTACTTGACTATATTGTAACCATTTGTGACAGTCCCGAACCTCCCATCGATGATTGCTGGGCAATCTTGGAAATTTTAATTGTCTTAAGTGCTATGCTGAATTCTCCACAGGCAGTCAGCAATTACAAAGCTTCAATATGTACTGTATAGTATACCAGCATGCTATTACAATTCCAGCTTGTGATGGGATTTAAAATTCAATCAGGCTCAAGTGAAAGGCTTCTAAATGTATTCTGCACATAGCCGTCACGCAGTCTTGCTTCTGACCGCCAGTTGTTGTTCTTTTTTATTCTCGAGAAGTCTGCATCTTCTCACCTCATCTCTTTTCTCATAACCTTTTCCCATTCTTTTTTCTTACGCTTTTGTTACACATTCCCCACCAATTTACCGTTTTCTCCCTAACATTTCCAATATTGTTCTGCCCTCATTCTACAGCCACCTTGTGCATCCTCACAACCCCCATCCTTCCTCCATAGCTCCCCCATCACCTTCTCATCTCTGCTATCAGATAAGAAAGCTCCGTGAAGAAAAGCTTGACTTAAAACACCTCAACGTCTATTTTTCTCCACCGTGTCCTCACTATCAGGGAGTCACAATCCGTGAAACCAACTCTTTGACCCCACCCCCTCACTTATCTTATCCTCAATCACATGCTTTTTTCTTTCGTACCTGTTTGCATTTCTTTTTGACCTAGTTTCTTCCCCATGCTATCCCTTTTTACTCAATCCCATGCTATGGAATATTTTAATGGATGGATGTATTTATTTTCTTGTGTAAAACCAAAACTGCGGTTTATTAGTCTGACTCCAGTTTATTTAGATTTCCATTAGCAATCTTAGAAGAGCTGGATAACAATGCAATGTACTAATGAATGAACGAATGAGTTATGAAAAGCTCATCAACTGATAGAAGTGAAAGCAATTCTGGATGTTTATTTGGACCCATAAGCCACATTTAGAAATCATTTTCATCCAAAAATCTTAATTCTACTTTGTTTGATCTCACAGCCATTAGTTTAGCAATTTTTGTATTTGTTTTCATGTTTTATTATCACTGACATGCAATGATGCAACTGGAGAGAAACAAGCAGAGGCAAGCAGAGGCAAGCTTCGTGACTTGTCGTCTCCTCCAACTGCAAGGGGTGGGACATTTGTACAATTGGGTCTGTCCGTGGCAGAAGATTTGTGTTATAATACAGGCTAGGATAACCATCTGTGATTGAGTCTTTTTTCAAGTAAAATGCATTCAGAACTGGGACATACAGTGCCCGCAGTGAAATCCTATGGTTCCTTTTTCATTCCACTTGGATACCAAGGGTGCCCTGCAACTGGCTGGCCACCAGTTCACAGTGTAGTCTGCCTTTGGCGCAATGTCTGATGGGATAGGCTCCAGCACCCATTGCGACCCTGAACAGTGGTGCTTAAAATGGATAGATGGAGGGAGGGAGGTAAATATTCTATGGACAGTGCAAAGGCACTGGATGATGTTTTGTGGATACTCAGGTTCACTCATTATACTGAATTAACAGGAAGGCTTTATCTTCTAGTGTCATCTACTAGCTCTCAGTCACTTTCTTGCAAAGTTTGCTTGAGTGTGACTCACAGTATCATTACTGTTTGTCAGTTCATTTGACCACTTGTCGCTTGTAGTTTTATGATTGCAGTCATTACAGCAACCACTCTGGCCTTCAGTCACTTTCAAAATATTTGTCGCTTTTCTGTCTTGTCATTTTTGCTCACAAGAATAAAATAGCGTGACAGCTGCATTAAACACAGTTCTCACACCAGGCAAAAAATAAATCATGCCTGAGTCCACTGATAATAAAGAAGTTGACAGCAATGCAAACTGCGCAAGTCCTCACATAATAAACACATTTAATATATGTGGATACGTTAAACAAAACATGTCCACATGCAATTTTATTATCTGAAGCACGTTCAAAGTTCAAAGCATAGACGTCTAAATGGGAGAATGTTTTTGATATAAGAAAGAATTTAAATTCAGGAGTCTATCCTGGTCGCTGGCAAAGAGTGTAACTGACTTAGATGTATAAACTGTGTGTTCTACGTAGTTACAGTCCGTTGAGCTAACTGTTCTGATCAGAAAATCTGAAGCTAATGTGAAAATCCCTTCCTGCAGAAGGAATGCATAGGAGATAAAAAACATTCCAATTTCATTATGAAATTGAAATTAAATTAACAACCACCGATCAAAACATTGTGGAGACATCATTCTCAATAAGTATCAACCTAATGAAGCCATTAGAGTGGCAAAAAGCCATATGCTTCTATTACTTTGGCCATCGCCAAAGTAATTAGCGCTTTTGATTGGGGTGGTAACAAAGTTTGGTGCCAACTCATTTCCGAGATGTGGTATTAAACTAAGATCAGGCACTCAAACATGACTCCGTGCATGCCTGCATGTGTGTAATCTGCTCCTCTGTATTGCGTGCATGAAACATACAGTTTGGGTTTTTCCTTCAGGGTGTCATAATAAAATGATCATACAGTACGTATATATAAATCAATAAATTTCTTTTAGCACCCCGTCCCCCACCTCCCTCAAAGAGCCACTGTTCTTTGGGTCAGGCCGCACTCGAAAATAAGAACTTGTTCTTAATCGTTTGGCTGGTTGGTCAAATAAATAAATAAAGAAATAACATGAATTGATGCAATCTTACTTATTAATAATTCCTGATGGATAGCCTGGAGGATGCTAAATCTTCTATTAGGTTTTATGAGGCATTGACTAATTGTCAGGTCAGCCAACTTTACCAGACTGATGTTAGGCTGACGAGTCTATCCATCCATTATCAGTTTTCTGTACCACTTATCCTGTTAGGCCACAGCAAAGCTGGACCCTGTCACTGTTGACTGAGTGATAGACTACACACCCGGGACTAATCACAAGTCACGGGGATGTTTTTAATGGAACACGCAGTGGGAAGAGCATACCACATGAATGCTATTTTTAGACCTCAAGGCTGAGTGACATCACAGCCTGAACCAGAGGAGGGGTCAGCCTAGTATCGCGCCCGCAGACATCGTATGTTAGTACTGCTTGTTTTCTGTCAATCTCAGAAAAAGCATGCAGAGTAAATGGCTGCTGCTAGATTTAATCGTGGGCCGTGCTCCGACATATGACAATCCCAATCCCTGGCCGGCCACTGCCTGCCCCGAGGACATAAGCCATTTTGATCAATTGCTTTCTTTATTATTGGAGGTTTGGCCCTACCAGATGACAATGAATGATGAGCAAAAATGTTAAAAAGTCTCTTTCATCTGCCTGATATATTTTAGCCTCACATTTCATTGGTGATATCTTGTGAGACATATCAGTATGGGTTAGAATTTTTGAGATTTGAAAACAATCTGAGTTTATGGCCTGCGACTGGCTGGCGACCAGTTCAGGCTGTAGTCTGCCTTTCGCCCAATGTCAGCTGAGATAACCTCCAGCACCGACCACCCTGAGCAGGATAAGCGGTGTTGAAAATGGATGGATAGATGGTTGCAGATTGAACATATCGAGGAAAGCACCAACGGCGACATCATTTGCAAGCTCTTCAGCAACAAAAAGAAATAAAGCGGTGAACTGATCTCAATGAAGCAAACATGGTTAATAATATAATGAGTGTTGTTGATGACGCCAGAGTAGAATTTGTGGTCTCTACACACAAAAAAAAAGCCATCTAAAATTTCCCCTACAGCTGTCAGATGTAAGAAAACCAAATAGCTATGAAAGATATGAACGAGCAGCAGCAGGAGGATGTTGGTGTTTTTCTCTAATACATGTAAGGGTCAAGCATCAAAACTAAATCTACTAGAATTTTACTACATTATACTCAAGATCACAAAAGAACTTCAACGCAGACCTCACAAGAACCAACATCTACCACCAGTACATTCTTGTATATTGTAAGTGAGGGCAGCGTAGGTGTTGAAGTAGCACTGACAAGCGAGCATCTCCATCAATCTCTCATGCTTTGCCAATGAGCGGTCTCCAACAGCAAGCCTTTGTGTGCCTTTGGAAACAGATTGATCTCTTTGTATGCTGCGCACATGTTTGCCTCATGCCCCCCAAGGCTCTCATTGTCTTCTGTTTGTTTAACATGATGGAATATGCTAATCAGGCAGGCGGCCACATAGATAAAACTCAAACTTGCTGATTGAAATTACTGAATAAAACTGTAAGTCCTATGACTGTTTCCTTGAGAAACAAAAACAAGATGTAAAAAAAATAAATACTATATTTGAATCATGAGAAGATTCTGGTATGAGTCGATTGCTCTTCGAAAACGGTAGGATATCATACACAAAAGACATACTTTCATGTTGAGAAGCCATTTGGGATTGTATTTCTCTATTTCATAAAAAATAAAGTGAGAAGAACTCAGAGCTGTGAGCATCGGTGGGGTATATAGCTTGTGGTGCCTTTGATAAGGTTTATTGCACACATAAACCCATGCATGCACACTGAGTTTCTGTAAAATGCCCACGCAAGTGGAAAAAAGGACACATAAACACACGCACACACAAAAACAGAATGGTGTACCCACACACACGTGCCACATGGCTTTGATGTCCTTTGCCTAAACTTTTGATTGGTCCCAACAAGCTTGTTTACACCCTATCATCAGATTAAATTTTCACTGCGTGCCTTCATGGTGTAAATCTGTGCAATGCACATGAGACCTCATCAGGTATGATCGTAAACATCCCGAATTGCAACACTAACACAACCAATACCCAACATACACACTTCATAGTTTAGCATTTCTCCAGTGGCCTTGCTATAGTAGAAGCATAAGGTGGCATCTGCAGCCCACAGAAGTAGGTCAGCTCCTCCAGGGTGGCACATCCGTATGTGCCATAGACACAAAGTTTGCTGTGTCACTCAGTATGGAGTGAGCCAAGAGCGAGGCGGGGTTACACCAAGAGAGGTGGGAGGAGCTGGAGCACCCAGCTGTGGGACCTCTACTTGCTTCTTTGAGTAAGGAAGATCAAGATGTGCAAGTGCCACTAGTTGGATACTCCATAGATTATTATATTTATTTTTGTGCAATTATATATATTGTATTTACATATCTAAGCAACTTCACTGACAAATTACTTTTGTGTACTTGGCCACTAAAAATGATTGATTCTTGACCACTATTATACTTTTTATGAGATCCCCAAAGGGCACAAAATTATCTGAAAACATCTTAATATATTGAAAACGTATTAGTAAAATCAGCAGACAATTTGCAGTTGCTATTATGTTGTAACTACAGGTTGATGTGTGTTTTTTTTTAGTTTCTCATGGCTTACATTAAGTAGAATCTCACATTGCATTGTGGCCAAGGGTAGAAGTAAAGAAGATGAAGAAGGAAACAAAGAGGAAGACCATATAACAGCTAGTGTTTGTAATCTTCACAATCCTTCTCCAAACACTGGCCAATGGCAGATCCCAAGGTGGTCTGACTTAACCATCGATCGAAAACTTGAACTGGTTATTGTTTTGGTCCTATTTTAAATGTTTCTGGTGTCATTTTATTTTCTAGTTAGTGCAAAGATAACCTTAGCTTGTGTCCTCGTTGTATACTATTTATTAGAGGTTACATAATCGATTAATCAACAACAAAATGATTATCAAATTAATCGCAGTATTGTTTAACTTAGAAATTGACTTAAATTAGAGCAATTTTAGATTGTCCAAATCTGTTGACTTCAGGCTCTCAAAACTAAGAAGTCTGATTTCTTGAGTCCTTCATGAAAGCAGACACGCACACGCACACGCACACGCACACGCACGCACGCACACACACACACACACACACACACACACACACACACACACACGCACACACACACACATGCAGACTTGACATTCAACAGAGGATTTTTTTTTCAATTGTTCATTGGTGTCTCCTCAGCGAGTACACAGAGACTCTCTTATATCGTATATACAGTGTGAGGTCGACAACGCTTAACTGTTTGAACATTCCAAACCAAGCATTCTCACCTGCCATGTAATGGTAATTTACTCTACAGTTCTTTCTTTTGCAGCAAGCCAGAGGTACACATTGTTCTTCTGCTTCAAATGAGATGACATGAGGTGCCCCCACTTCTGCTATTTCACCACTGGGATAAAGTAGTGGAATGACTTTTTTAAAACCCCAAAATAAGATAAATATGCAGCAAAGCTGGTCTTTGGAAAGAATGAGAGTGACGGTGATGGAAAGTGAGAGTTAAGGGGGTTGAAAAGACGGTGAAGAAAAGAACTGTGGTTGAAGGAAAAAAAAGACGAGAAGGAATATTTGACACTGGCATCATGCTCAAGCTCGACAGTCCGACCAGCAGGGTGTCAGAGCATGCGAGCTGGGTAAGATGGGTTCAATTTCCCCTAAGGCAAGCAGAAAGTACATCTAAAATGTGTGCGTGGCAAAGGGAAAATAGAATGAAATGACTACACCAGAAAGCTGAAGGAAACGTAAGTTTCCAAATATCCAAACATTTGATTCTCCATAATTAGTTAGGACAACATTAATACTAATGTTGGCTGTTGATCTCAAATCTATCTTGCAAAAATAATGCTACACTGTTATTGTCAGCGTAGAATGCACTCCTCTATTGTGGCCCAACAAAATCTTAGCAAAGCTTAAATGGTTTTTGCGGAGTAAATTATTGAAAGTGGTATAAATAAATCCTCTAGATGGGGAGGAAATCTGCAAGATGTTTCAGACTTTTTTCACTAAACCATATTTAATGACAGAAAGGAATAGTGTTTCCAAAAAAATAAAAAGATGCCCCAAGTTCAAAGTAACTTCAATCAGTGTGCATTTTTCTGCTTGATGAATAATTGAGTAACAGCCTGAAAAGCCTTGAGTTCTAGCATTTTTTGTGACGCCTTTTGCATGAATAAAAGACTAGTTGGCCTGCAGAGATGTCTGTGTTGCACGGGTACTGTAGTAATATGGAAATGACTTACTCCCTATATCTTGGTCTCCTCAATGTTCAGTGTTCTTTGCGCCTGCATATCATTTTGTATGCCTTGCTCTCTGTATTATACCTCCACCTAAATGCATAGTGGCTGTCAGTCTTTATCATACATCCTTATTTTCTCCTTTAGCCTGTAGCTAATCTGAGAAAAAGGAAAATAATGCAGCCCACTCACAGAACGTGGTGGTTCATGGATGCTAAACTGACAAAAATGCTCAGAAATCCTACAAAGGCAACAATAAGCCAGCACGACAGTTTGCAACGAATAACTGGTGGTTCACATTTTTGGGTTTGGATCGCTTCAGTGCCTTTGGAAGTCGCGACTTAGCATTCATAGATTCAATTATGAGTCAAATTAAATAAATTGAGGTTATCGTGCCCCCAAATTTAAGTAGAACTCAGCAGGCTTTCCAAGAAATGAATCTTCAGCAGACCTTGACAGCCTCTGAATCAGGGGTCATCAACACGGTGGCCTCAAGGGCCACATGAGTTGACTGCAGAATTCTTTTGAATATACGTAGCCCACCAGTGTTAGGACATTGTGATTTCCCAGGAATATTTATAAAATGATCATTTGAAGATATGGACGCTTGCAGAGATTTGTAGAATTGTGTTGCAGATTGGTATTTATCTGTTCCATTCATTATTTAATTGTTGAAATCATTTACATGATCAGTGTCATCACAAAGATCAACATGTATCCATTCATTTTCTGTACTGTTTACCCTCCTTAGGTTTGGTATTTATTATATTATTGGCATACTATTTATGCCAAATAATTAAAGGCAAGTTGAGCAAAATTACTATGTAACAGAGAAGTAGCAATTTGGTCGGTGAACCTTGCTCTGAAGAATACATCACGTCCATGATAATTTAATTGACTATTTAACACTTCCAAAGTGGGTCAAGTGTGCCCTCCGAGTTGGGGCTGAAGTTTTACTTCACCTGCAGCAGTTCAAGAATCTTGAGGTCTTGACCACGCGATGGAGAAGAATAGCGCGCAAGATCCATCAATAGATCAGTGCTGCATCACTGTATTGGACTGTGAATCTTTTCCTAAACCAATTCTCTCCAGTGGTTTTGACCTTTTTATTATGATTGAAATGATAATATAGATCTGAAATGACTCTTCTTTGAAGGGTGACTGGTAGAGTTTCTCAGCAGAACTGCTGATCTGCCACATTTGTGATGGCCCTGGGGACTTCAAATGACACTGCAGACAGATACGAGCCAGATCAGATTTTTTTTGCCCGTATGCAACCTGTATCTGATTTTTTTTAATGACGGTCTGAACTAAGATGGACGAACGTACAGGCAGATGGGCGGGCGGGTGGACGGCAGGACAAACTTATGGAGGGAGGGACAGACAGACGGGGAGATAGACAGACAGACAGACAGATAGACAGACAGACAGACAGACAGACAGACAGACAGACAGACAGACAGACAGACAGGCAGGTAGGTAGGTAGGTAGGTAGGTAGGTAGGTAGGTAGGTAGGTAGGTAGGTAGGTAGGTAGGTAGGTAGGTAGGTAGGTAGGTAGAATCTGATATACTGTAGATACATACCATAGATACAGATACTATTGTGTTTTCTACCATTCGTATTGTGAACAATAAAAAGTGAGCACTGTACTGTTGCATGTCAAATAGCATAATGCAAACAATATAGTAAAATACAACACGACTACTTACGGCTTCAAAAATACTGTACTTGTTTATATCTGCAGGGAAAAACTGGCTTCAACAAACTGAAACAGAACCACGACAAATCTCTGCTATAATGTTTTGTTCTTAATAAAGCGAATAGAGCACACTTTCTCAATTCTGCCCTTATGTTCATATCACAAGGGAGCTATCACACTGCATAATTTCAGACAGAATATATTTTCAATTTCCTCTTCTACTCGAATGAATTCCCTTACACTAAGTGAAACACTTAAAATAATCCGAAGACGTCAAAACTTGATGGAATTAAGATATGGCTACATACTGGAATTTACTGCTTCTTCAATCATGCAGTTGTAGGTCTCATGGTTGGTTATTGAGGGGTTACTTAAACATTCCAATCAGGCCAGCATCTAGAATAAAAAGTCTCCTCTAAATAGGCATACAATGTTTATTAAAAAAATAAATAAAAAAGGTCAGTCCCACACCTTGACTTCATTCAGTTCAATTACAGGTTTAGAGAGCAGCAGACTTAAATCCATAGGCCGCTTTCCTAACAGTTGCTACAAAACAAAATCTAAACCACAAAATAAATATGGACACATACATTGTACATACATACATATGCATGTACAAACGTACGTATGCAAGTACTGTCCTCAGAATCATCGTTGGTCACGATGCATTACACTACCACTCTCACAGTGCAGTCATAGGTCAGTAAGTGTGAACAGGAGCGGGGCCCAGCGCACAGTCCTGGGGAGGAGCCTTTGCAAAAGGTCATGGAGGAGGAGATGGTGTTTTGGGTGCTGACAGTCTGTGGTATGTTGGTCAGGAGGTTCAGTACCCAGTTCCCCAGTGACGGACTCAGCCCAAGAATGATCAGCTCTTGCTCCGTGATCTGTGGGATGGTGTTGAAGGTGGAGTAGCGGTGCAGTCGAATCTAGCTCCTGCTTTGCAGGTGAATAAGTGCTGATGAGATAGATGGCTTTATCAGTGGAGCAGTTCTTCTTGTAGTGGTCTACACGTACTGTTACGGGTCAACAGTAAAAAGCCCACCTTGCTCACTGCCAGCCAGTACAGTACATGTTTCGTTATTGCGTCGCTGCAGTACATAGGGTTGTAAGACGTGTTGAATATTTTCTAAAATGGTTCATGAAAGTATTTTCCCTCAAGATATGCTGCTATAAATTGATTTAATTTGTTATTGTAAATCACATTATTACACTACAATATGTATCTAAATATTATTGGGGCATTTTATGCTCTCTCAGATTTCTACACTTGTAGTTCTCAAGCCACTTGCTTGAGGCGTATCCCCTGCTGTGTGTGGTTCTACTCAAGATTTCTTCCATTTAAGAGTTTTTCCGCTTCACTGTTGCCAAGTGGTTGCTCATGTGAGGATTGGTTGGGTTGGTCTAAATACTGTATGTTAAAGTCCAAGATTTGTTCCGTTTAAAAAATTCCAAATATAATTACTGGTTTGATTTGGCCTTACATAAATAAACATTTATTGAGTGATACTTGCAACACAAACAAACCTCCTGTTTTGTCAAACCTAATCTTTCACATTGACCTTGTACAGTAAACATTGAGCTTTTCATATCCTTAGTACAAAACAGCAAATATTCATCTCCCATTTATGCTTAGTTGCAGAAAAAATTGCGATAAGCATGCATGACGCAGTTTTGAGGGCTCTTGCTGGAGGCTGGTGTAGTTTACGGAAATGCGCCAGGCAAAGGGATTAGATTAAAGTCCAACGTGGAAAGTAATAGCGTGTCAGATTGCTGAGAGGAAACGCCTAATGGTCTATACTTGAATATTTTATGTCTTATTACTGCTCCTTTCTGTTTTCTGCTCAGGACAAGTATGGAGAGAGGCTGCATATTTTATGGCAATAAGAGTTATTATATTAACGAGCAGAGCTCCAAGAGTGTGTATAGGGAGTTATGGTGATTTATGGTTGCTTGTTGGATTATTGTGCCTCTTTCTTCTAAACTGTGGAAATAATGCAAGTCTACTGACCCTGTCATGGTATTGTGTTCCAAAGACAGCAAGCAATTGCAATGCAAATGATACTATCCTATAGCCAACATATGCACTAGCTTAGAAATAATGAGCACAATTCTAGTTTTTAATATACGTTCCAAAGCATTCACGTTGTCACATTCCAACTGATAAATATCGCACAGCATAAAATATTGAATATGTGTAAACCAACAGACTGATAACTGACAACTGATAAATATCACACAGCATAAAATATTGAATATGTGTAAACCGACAGACAGCATTTTTGTTTGGAAAATTAGAGTTTTGTCATGTACTTCGACAAATCAAATCATGACAGTTTAGCAAACCAGAGCTATTTCCCCAGACTTCAGCCCTTCCCCTTTGGTATAATGTAAAATGCCCAATTTTGAGTTTAAAAGGGTTGATAAAGAAATAAACTTCACAACAGTGCAGTAAAATCATGTTTTAGGAACGTGTCATACAATTTTCTTTGGAAAATTGAGCAGTTGGTTCTTTCATCAGTACTTGCGTGTTGTAGAGGCTACAACCAAATGATTTTCAAGATAAATCAGTCAGTAGAGCAGTCAATAAGATTAAAATTCAATATCTTTGTTTTTTTAAGTCAATAATGTCAGTGCTCTATGCAGTGCGTCTCAACAGTTATTTAGCCAAGGTACCCATCTACATTAGAAAAATCGAACGTCACACCACCAAATGAAAATGTCATAAAAAGTATGAACACAGGTTGATACACAGGTTTATTGCGCAGTACATTCTCTATCTAATGAAAGAGCATTTGATTGTCCTATACCTGCCACTGGCCACAAAGATATTTTATACACCAAACTATAAACCCCAAATATTCCACTTCAACGTAATTGCTCTTGGTGTACATATTGTGACTTCATCTCTCTGCAGCCTTTTCATCCTTTTCCCTCATGCTCTTATAAACATAGCTTCTGTGTCTGGTTATCAAGCAGAGTAAATGTTGAGGCCAATGAAAGCGGATTGTAGGGAGAGTCATCACCGGTATTGAGTCATGGATCTTTGAGGACAACCCAGACACATATCATCAGATCTTGCAAGATCCGCCACAGGGCCAGACAATCAAACACCATATCAAAGAGATCCTTCATTCAAGTGTGTGAGAAGAGAGAACTGTGCCAGGACAAATTATGCCTGCTCACAATGCCCCAAGCATCCGGCAGTTCCTACCAGAGAGGAACAAGCACAAGGGGGTCACTAAGGGTAGCCATTTTAAAGATGCGGAGCTGTGTAAGGTTATGGAAGAATCCTTTCACGAGGGCATGAATGTGTGGCAGAGATTCTAGAATAGTGTATTAGACTTTCGAGGAGGAAGGCCAAAATTGGTAGTTTGGATTCGGTAGATATCTTTTGTGACAGCAGTCCTGAAAGGTTTGTGACACCCATCATTTACATACGTTTGATTAATAAATAGTATTTTACTGACATATTGAGAGAAATTTAATAATTTTGTGCAGTACCACAGACATGCTCTCATGTCATCTAGGTTGGGAATCCCTCTCCTCTCAGACTTTTTGTAAGAAGAGTATGAATGGCTTGTGGTCAAACAAGCATCTAATCCCTGCCACAATTCTGTCACTTCTCTTATCCTGGAATAGATGAAGAATTTTGCCTCTAAGAAAAACCCGAGAGAAAAACAGACAAACTGATAATGATTATTTAATCTTGCAGTGATGATCCTTGAATCTCTTACAACCAGATAAGGATTTCTTTTTTGCATAGAAATGCATTGTCTTGAAGGGAGATTTTAAGAGGAAAGAGGAGATGAGGCGAGGAGAGGAGGATATCCTGTTCACTGTATGACCTTTGGCTTAGGATATCCTACTTAAAATCCCAGGCTAACACACCCCATTGCCAAGGTCATGTCTCTTCCCCTGCTGCTCCCCCGTGCCAAGGCTTTCAACTGATAAAAGTGCAAAATCAGACTTCTGTAACACCTGCGTCACATGGTGTCATTGTCCTCGCCCTTTAGTAAGAACCTTCCCACGGGAGGGTTTTGCCATTCCATTTAACGCAGTTCCTTCCATTTGGACACCATCTCCTAGCAAAAAAATTGGGGCCATTGTAAAATCACAAAGCCAACCTGTGAAAAGGGTTAGGCTTTGATGTTATCTTACTCATGCCCAAAGAATGTAAAATATTTGAAGAAAAAACATTTTAAAAGTTACTGAAGTCAATTGATATAAAATAAATCTAATTTACTAGTGGCTCACAAACTTACCCAAGTAAGATTTACAAAAATGTATATGCTATAAGGATCATTTTGAAGTTTTGTTCAAAGAAAAGACATTTAAAAAAATGTAATGATTAAAAAGGCTTTCCATCTCCTTACATTTGATGTCAAAAATGAATATGAGGCAAGAGAGGGCCTTTCAGCTTTTATTTTTCTAATTGTTTGACTATACCCATTTTGGTTGTATGCAAAACCTCTGGTATGTTTTATGATGAGAAGCAAACTAGCTTCTGGAGTGGCGGGCCAGCCCAACTCAGTGCCAATCCCAAGCCTGATAAAACAGTAGAGAATTGTTCTTGAAAGATTAAAAATCGATACTACCTTGAGCGTCATTGTAATTTAGAGGTTCCACTGGACAAAACTGCAAAACAGTTTTTGCTTGAAGATTGAACTAGAAACACATTGTTTGACATTGCGATGGGAGTTGTATGAGATGGTAAACAAGCCATGCAATCTCATCACCAGTTTTCCCATTATCGTTATCATTACCTAAGGCCATTGAGTGGCAGTCTTGATGGTCTCACCTAAGACGTGTTTGTAATATACACATGTAATCACATTTCAGGGGTATCTATTTTTTATTTGGGACATCAATGTTTCATTAGGAGAGAGAGAACAGTGTGACCCACAGCTATTGTTGTCTTGGCTCAGCAAAGGTGTTTAGAGAAAGCATCACAATGGAACTTTTCACCTGTGTCTGTCTGGCAGCAGATTTAAGCCGGGATAGCAGATTTATCTTCACATTTGGGTTTTGCTGCTGGGCATTCATTCTTTGTTGCAAGTTTGAAATTTAATCCTCTTAGATATGCAATGTGGCCTCAAAACACAGATAATAAATATGCATGAGTAAACAACAGACATTGCTTTGTAGCTTTACAACATTCTCTTGTATTTGTATGCAAATAAATGTTATTATAAGTAAATAGCTATGACCAAATACGAGGGGAGAAAGATGAGTGAGCTTATGAGCTGTTGATGCAAGCCCTTCTGTGTGTAATAATGGAGTGAATGAAATTTTGGGTAGGTGGTTAGTGACTGAAGCCTGCTTATAAAAAAAAAAAAAAAAACATTCTACCTGCAGCAGCTTCACAAAATGTCAAAACAAAAACTGGTGTTTTTTAATCCGTTAATACGTTTGTCAGAAATCATGTTGATTAAAATATACTTCATTAAAAATTCAACAGCAAAACGATTTATATTTGGCTGACTTTGAAATATTGCAGAGGGATAATGGCAAAAGAATGAACAGCAACAAAGAGCTGTTAGATGAAGTGCTGCAGGCGACAGACTGCAACTTTAATGTGTCAGCGAGGTAACCAGCTTCGTTCACTGTGCCCTGCTGCTTGCAGGCTCGCCGTGTGTGCACCATGAATTCAAATCAGGGATGCTTACAGAAGAATGGAGAAATGGCCGGTTATTGCTTAAATTACCGCCTCATCAGAGAATGGTAGATTACACCGCGATTGTTTCATGACTTGATGAATCACGAGAACTATCGCACTCATTATTCTCGTTTATCAAAATTTTCCGTGATGACAAAATGAATAAATAAAGTCAAACAAATTACATAGGCCACGTGGTAGTAAATGTTTAGGACATCTGCCTGACAGTTCTGAAGTTGAGGGTTTGAATCTTGCTGTGGCCTTCCTATGTGGAGGTTGCATGTTCTCCCTATGCTTGTATTCATTTTCTCCTGGTGCTCAGGCATCCTCCAAATAACATGCATGTTAGGTTAATTAAAGAGTCTAAATTGCCCATAGCTTGATGATTGGTTGTTTGTGTGCTCTGTGATTGACTGGCTACCAGTCCAGGGTGTCTTCTGCATCTCGCCCAAAGTCGGCCATGAAAAGCTCCAGTTCACAAGCGACTGCAATGAGGAAGCACTGCATGCTATCTGGGCTGCAATCAGTAGCATTGTATGAGACTAGAGTGGAAGGAAGTGAACTCAAAAACCATAATGGTGACGCAACTACGACCTTCTTAGACTATTAACTGGAAATGTGTACTTGCATATTAAAACAGCTGGGTCAAAAATAACCCAAATTAGTTTGAATTTAATCCAACTTCTGCATTATTATACAGTAGAACCATCGCAACAGTAATTCATTTGGTTTAGTTGGGTGGGTTGGTTGATTGTATCGCCCGTAGATGAGTTCAATTTTTCACCCAAAAGTTGGATCAAATTAACTACATGTCTGAATTCAATATTCAATCCCAATGGTTGGTCCCAATGACTACCGTGATTTCTGCACTATAAGGCGCACCTAAAAACCTCCAATTTTCTCAAAAGCCGACAGTGCGCCTTATAATCAGGTGCGCCTTATATATGGACCCATATTGAGCCACTACAGCAGGCGTGTCCAAAGTCCGGCCCGCGGGCCAAATGTATATATCTTATATATAGACAAGTTTTAAAATGGGCCATTCATTGAAAGTGCGTCTTATAATCCGGTGCGCCTTATATATGGACAAAGTTTTAAAATGGGCCATTCATTGAAGGTGCACCTTATAATCCGGTGCGCCTTATAGTGCGGAAAATACAGTAATATGAAAAATCCATTATTTCATTCATTCATTCATTCATTCATTCATTCATTCATTCATTCATTCATTCATTTTACAAACAGCCTTTCCTCACTAGAGTTATGGCCCACCTTGGATCCTATCACAGCCATCACTGGGTGGGAAGCAGGGTACACCATAAACTGGTCGGCAGCCAAATATATGTCAAAATAAGTAACAACAGTAAAATTGAGGTGAGCCTGTCACAGCCTGCCAACACTACAAGTGTCTCACTACAGGCCTTGAGTCGTACAACTAATGTGCGAATGAATGCTTGCATACTGTGACTGTGTATTAAATGAATGAGTGATGGATTAAGGCATTGTTTTGTTGAGATCAAAAGTAACACATCCTCTTGATGAATTCCAGGAAGCTGGGCCTGATAAAGAAGAGAACACAAAGAGTCATGGATGGCACTGGAAGCCAGGAAGGGGTGTAATAACTGACGGGGTAAGGAAGAACAACTATGAAAGCATGGTCAAATGAAGATAAAATCTTTGCCGTGTGATATGCTAAGCAAATAGGAATGGGATACAAAATAAATAACTGTGACGGTTATGAAAATACACAAAACGTTGGGATGTTTGGGGTGTAAAATAACAAATAAAAACAGATTTTGCAATATTTTGCATATTTTTAATGGGAGAAAGGTATGTAGTGTTGGCAGGACAGTCTACTAGCACTCGCACTCTCTTACTACAAAGTCACTCGGTTGTAACACGTGCAGAGTACAGCTTGGCATTGTCTTGCTGATATAAACAGAGACGTTGCTGAAAAGCTCTTTACTTGGATGGTAGCGTACATTGCTCCAAACCCTTTAGGCATTAGTGTTGCCTTCATGAATGTGGAAGTACCCATACCAATTGCACGAACACACCCCTATCACAGCTACTGTCTTTGGAATTTGGAGCTTATAACAGTAAGGATGGTCATTTCGACGAGATTCATCAAGTCTTCGTAATACTATAAACAGATTCTTTTGTTCAGAGATCTGAACCTGTGGTCCTGTTTATAGTAAGGACGGTCAATTTTCTTCTTTGGCCTCGAGGACACGTCGCCTATGATTTCCAAAAACAATTTGAAATGTGGTCTTGTCAGACCACTGTGCACTTTCCAAATTTGCATCTGTGCATTGCCGATGAGTTTAGGTCGAGGGAAGCTGGTGGCGTTTCTGGGTGTTGTTGATATGGGTTTTGCTTTGCATAGTAGACATTTAAATGGCTTTTGTAAACAAAACATCAGTGAATTGATACTGGTATTCTGAAGTGTTTCTGTCCTTGCTTTTAAAAGTATACCTGAGCCATTTGGGGATGCTCTTTTTTATATACCAAAACATTACACTTCCATTTCCAATTAATTGTTTACCTCTGGAATGTTTGCTGCACTACTTCGCAACAAAAATACATCAGACAAATTATTTTTGATTGCAGGTCGATCTAAGCCTGCTCTTGTGCTCTCATGCAGAATTATCTGTCATATTTAATTAGTGACTTCACCGTTATGTGTACAAAAACGATCTCAAAAGTAATACATTTCCCAACAAACTGTTAATTTCATAAAATCTTACAGTGGTCACAACTTCCATTTTGATACTGTAACAAAATGAGGACAATTCTTTCAATTCATTGAGACGATTCCACATTTTAAGAATTGACCCGGCACTTAAAATGTCAGAACCGCCCATGCATATAGAAAATTGGAGAGGTAACATCTCATTTGTTATTCTGCTTAACAACCATGTCAGTGGCTTTTCCCCACAGCCTGAATGAACCCCAATTATGGAGCGATCTTTTGCACACTATGCATTGCTGATAGTTCTGGTTCAGTCCACAGTGTCCACTGTGTCATTTGCAGATTGCCATTGAGGCAAAAGCCTTGCTAACAAGAATGTATTTGGGAAAGGTTTCCATTCCCTGAAAGTCTTTCCAATCTTTGTGAAAGGGAAATCATGTTTTTATTTAAAAAGTGTATGTCGTCTTTATTATGTGCCCTCTTGTTAAGACATCATCAAAAGTTGTCTCTTAACCTAGGTTTGATTGAACTCTCCAATTACAAAGAGTTTGGCAAATCTTCAAAAGTAGTACCGCCAACAATCATGTTAAGAATCTCTGCTGTTAGGTTTTTAACAACCGTGACCCTAAAAAACAACAACAAGGGGGTCAAATCCCCTTCTCATAGAAGCACACAATTTGTTAAAAATTAATGTGCATGTTTTCAAGTGACAATTTCCTTATCACATCGTCGGCCAACTCACTTCCAGTTGTACGTTTGGGTAAGTAGACTGATTAATGTGTTATTATCCTCACTGTGTCGTTTTCACTAATCACTGTATAAAAGCTTTTAAATTTGCTTCCTCTCATCTCACCTCCGCTCAAGTGAGTGTCCAAGTGACCAATGAGCAGGAATTGCCTCCCCCTGTGTGTGCTGCTTAGAATAAATAAACATAGGAAACAGCTAGTCCCAGATCCCTGTAATTAGGTCACTATTGCACACACAAGCACACATTGTGATGCTGACTACATCATGTCATGAATTTGTTCTGTAAGAACTGCAGCTGTTTCGACAGGATGTCTGGAGAGAGAATGGCAGACTGAAGCCTTCAGTTTGCTGTGGTGTAGGAGTATGGGCTGGGCAAGAAACAATAGGACTCATTCACCAACACTTCTTAAGCTGCAGTCAAGAGAATGCTTAGTATTTTGTAAAAATAACTTTTCATTCATTCTTATTTATTTGAAACTATATCATTTTTATTACACCTACACTGACATCACCTCTTGCACAATGCCATGAGATGTGAGGTGTGTGAAAGATAATAATGATCAGGTTCGTATGACACGGAGAAGTATTAAAGTGTACCTTCGGCGCTCCCACATTAAATGAGGTAATATTGTTAAATTGGATGAATATCTGGAGTATAGTATTTGCCACAATAATCCCCCCTGGCAATTAATGCCTGGCATCATGTTGGCAACAGCGTTGATGTCAAGTCATTGAATGGGCCGTCCTTTGCACCCATCACTTGCTATTGAGTAATACGCCAGATCATTTGCCTATGACTGGAAATGTCTCTTTTCTTTTTCTAATCGTGAGATAACCTTAATAAGCTGCTGTAGGGGAAAACAAAAAGGCAGCCCGAGAGGGAGCACTCGTCCTTACAGCCTGCTTCCACCCGACGTCTGAAATACCAGATTTATTTATCTACATTCTGTCTGTATTGGCGCTGGAAGATGTGAAAATAACTTCCATTTGTCAGAATCTGACCAAGAAAATACAGTGGCCAACAGGGGCAAACATGCTGCAAATGGCCGAAAGTGGTGTGCTGCAAACAAACAGAGATGCAAACCAAAATAAGACAAACACACTCATGCAAATTAAAAACACACACAACAGCAAAATAAAAACGCTGAAATTTGCAAACGGCCAAATACTGCAGTTTAGTTAGTTTAGTTAACTTGGCGAAACAGAACAAAAGTGCACCAGGACACTAGGGGGCACTACAGGATCAACCCTATGAGACCAGATCCTCTAAAAAGACGCAAGTCGAATATTCGGACTGCCTAATTATTAGATATTGGTACTGGGGGTACCTTTTACTTTATGGTAATGCGATGTCAGGGCATTAACCACTGAGCCATCCCCCTGCCTCATTACCTTATAACCACAGTAGAAAGTACAACCGAAGATGGCATAATTGTCATCTGTTAAACATTTTTATATTCTGAACCTTTCGCCCCCTCTGCCCCAGCAAGATGCTCTGCAACGTGCACATTAATGTATTATTGATCAGCCGATAAAGGTGTGTGTGTGTGTTGGGCTGTGGATTCACGCACACAAACACACTAGTGACGTGGTGCTCTTAAAATACATGTTGATATTATTTAAGATAATAATGAAGATTATAATCGGTTCAATTGATTGGGATGATTTGGGACTTTCCCACACCGATGTTACGTATGTTTCTAAAGGAAATAGCTTAAGTTCATGACGATGTCCAATACACCCACGTTGCGGCGACTTGTTTTTTTTCGGTCTAGAATTTAGTCTACTTCTTTTCATCAAATTAGCAGATGCGCTAGTGAGTGTGGGAGAAAGACCCAGTTAGGAGTAGTGCAAAGTCAAAGTCAAAAGACACAAAGATGCCAAGCTAAACCATTGCCCCTGCACGAAAAAGATGATACTTCCATTTAAAGGCCAAGCACAGTATATTTTATGTCACCAAATTGGCAAGTGACTAGACTACGCCTGATTTTCTGCGGAGTGCAGGAACACCGGTCTGCCAAAATAGGGCGCCATGTCCTTCAATTAAATTAAAACTGTGCTTTTAATCATTGCCACTAGAAGCCGGCTTCCTTCCTATCAACACAAAACGTAAACAATAACACATATATCTATGAGGCCAAAGCAGCAGGCTGACTGGCTGACAGCAATTATTTAGGTCTCAGTCCAAATAGCTGTGTCACAAACTGAGTGAGGCCGACAAAGGAGATAACATGAGAGAGGAGAAATATGGATAAAAGAGAAAAGACTGGAGTTATTGATCAGTGACAGAACTGTTGCCGGAGATAATAAGTGAGCGGTAGAAGAAGAAGGAAAAGGCAAAACTGCGGGGAGGAGAGCAAGAATAAACGGTACAGTTTTGACGGGGAGTCATAAAGTTGAGCTAGTCCAAGTGTGGGAGTAAAAAGGGGTGTCAGTGTAATTGATGCAGTGACAGCCTGAGCATTTATTTTACTGCCGTTGTTTCACAGCGTTTTATAATGGACAGACCTTTCACGTTGGTCAAGTTGCGTCACGCATTAGCAGGCGAGAAGTTGAAAATCCATTTCAAAGTGATTTGTGCTGCTTTTTGTCTTAATGTGTTTTTGTAAAACCAAAGGTAAATCTTAAATCTCTGGGTGTGAGTGAATTCAAGTCTGAAGCACAAATGTGTGACTTTTTTTATTTTGGGGTGTGTGTGTTTATCCTCTGATATATCCTACAGGATGGGTTATTTCCTAGGCCTTTTCCTGACTGGTTCTATTTTAAACCTTCAGCAAGGCCGGACAGGAAACCCCCTCCTGTTTTAGAACGGCCCACTCCACACACATATAACACAATTTACATCAGTGTGCCCACAGAGACTTTCCATCCCACATGCTGACAGAACTTTCATACGCACTACTGGTCAACTTCTGTATGACCAATAACGGTGCAAGTGTGAGTGTGAGGAAGATTATAAAGAAAGCTGATGTGTCATTGACAAAAGACCACATTGGGCTGGATAGAATAATATAGGTATAGTAACCCCAATGAGCTGCACCACCCTGATGTGTATGTGTGGTCCTGACTCACCAGTCTTTCTCATACACACACGCACACACACACAGACGGGCATGCATAAAGTGAAAGCCTGACCAGCTATCCAGAGAAAAACCTCTGACTTCCTTTGCTTCTCCTCGTTTCATTAATGGAGCGTGGCTTTGTTGGCCACCATAATAGCTACAGGACACACAAACTCCCAAACACATGCACGAACACACACACACAAACAAACACACACACACACGAGAATCAATGCATGTCTAAATTATTTATCTCAGTCCCATTTTTTTGGTCTAAAAACTTTGGCATTTTATACCTACTTAAGGCTAACTGTTGTAATTGTATGAAATATAATTAGCTTGATGTTTTGTCGTATGATCTCTCTCAATCAAGGAGGCTGTTCCCAAATCCCACTTGTGTCATTTCTGTGCCAACCCTGTTCTGTTACTAATGACAGTAGGAACTACTGAAAGTACATTAATATGTTCGTTCATTCATTGACTTGACGATATACTTTTTTTTGTTTCCATTTAGTTCATGTTGGGCATTTTTCTGTCGATTTTCCTCTTTTAATTAAATTATTTACCGGCCAGGCAGTGATTACATGGCAATCTTCATTTATGGGCCATTTGACTGGTTTGACAGTCCATGATGAATCAGCCTCCAAACTCAAGAAATTATCAAATGCATCCTTTAATAATAATAATAATAATAATAATAATAATAATAAAAAAAGATTAGAAAGAGCTTCAAAAACTGTTGGGAGGCATACCGCAAGCCAATATAGTAGTCTGCATTAGCATTTTGTGTTCATTAAGACCTAATTACAATCTTGAGCCCTAATTACAATCTTTGTACAAACTGGAATAATGTGGACAAAAAAAAATACATCCCTGGTGGTGTATATTTGGAGGGGACATGGACTATATCTACAAATAAAAACACTTCACTGTATTTTAGATTGCAACTTATACTGCCTGTGAGGATAAGCGCTTCAAATAATGGATGGATGGATGGATGTGTCATAGATCAAAGGTGAAAGGATTTGCTTGTGGAGAACAATTCCATGCAAGGTCAAAATTCTGCTTTCGCCGTGTGCAAGTGTTCATTAATTTTAAGGATGCAACATACAGTCAGGTGAAGAATGGTTGAGTGATAAGAGGTGTTAGAGAAACTGTTAGAGTTTTGGATTAAAACAGACTCTTTGTACTATGGGCATATCCCATTGAAATACATTAAAATTTTAAGGAATAATCGTCCAATACAGGAGAAGAAATGGTAAAAAAGCTAATTATTGCAATCAATCAATTTCTGCAACTCACTGGGACTTCTGTAGCCGTCATAACAGGTAATTGTGTGTGTCCATTGTGAGCCAACAGCTCCAGTTGTCTCAGGTGTCTCTGCTCCTTTGCTCCTTCCACTGGTGTGACATCCACTTCAGAATAGTGTGATATTATTTTTTCTTAGCTATGCTTGGGTGTTTTTTAAACTTTGCGTTTTGGCTGTTGGAAGACCCATGACTTGAGACTCAGACCAAGCTTGAAGAATGCCTTTGACAGTCATGATATTTGTACCATTTTTATAAGACACCTTGTGCTAAATGTACTAAAACTACCTACTACTACTACTACTACTACTACCTACTACTATAAATATCAGGCTCCTTAGATGTGTTCTTTTAGTCTCTGTCTCAGTCTTTCATGGTGCCCTCTGAGGAAATTGTATGATAATGAAGGCAAGATTTCATCTGATCAGGGTGTGGAAAACATAAGTGATACACTCACTGAATGAGTTATGAGAGAGATGGTGGGTGGGGGATGCAAAAAAAGGGAGGGGCATTGATGTGGGAAAAAATGAAAAAATGTGGTTTGCGTCGACAAATATACACTCAAAAAAAAAAAAGAAAAGATACGTCCATTTTAAACACATTGGTTCCACAGATGGCAGCACTCACTCTCCCAGGATATCTACTGATGTGTTGACAGTATTAGGAGCTAACACCAGGAGGAAAAGGTTTCAGGGGAACACAAACACATTTAGATGGTAGAAATTGGCCCTCCTGTTGCAGTGCACTCCTCCACAAACACTTCAATTGTGTCATTACACTCCATTATGCCACCCATCCACAGACAAAAGAGTTCTCTAGGTCTGGTAATGGGAAATCAAGCAGCCACAATTGTGCATTGTCCACCTTTAGTCTCACTGTCCTGAGGGGCAGCGGAGGCTTTGTGGGCTCAAACAAAAAAGCAGAGACAGGGAGTGAAGGGCAAAAGTTCTTCATTCTTTGTTATTAGTTTTTGAGTGTTTGTTTAAGTTGTTTAATGGAGATGAAATAGTGATGTGCATTCCAGTTCTTTTAAGTTAACTGAATCTTTAGAATCAGTTCACTCAAAAGATTCATTCAAAAGAATCGTTCACAGAATCATCATTCGCGAAGATTCACGAGTGAGTGACAGACGACACGTTTGTGAGCTCAAATTACCTAAGAAAAGATTTACAGTCCAGAGGGTGCGGGTTTGATTCCACCTCCGGCCCTCCCTGTGTGGGGTTTGCATGTTCTCCCTATGGCTGCGTAGGGTTTCTCCATGTCCTCTGGTTTCCTCCCACTTCCCAAAAACATGCATGGTAGGCTGATTGAGCACTCCAAATTGCCCCTAGGTGTGAGTGCAAATGGTTGTTTGTTTCTGTGTGACCTGTGATTGGCTGGCAGCCGGTTCAAAGTGTCCCCCACCTACTGCCCGATAACTGCAAAGGGTAATAGAATGCACACTCTAAAAAGATGACTTAAATGTATTGACATTTAAAAAACTAAATAGAGAAACACAGGAGGAGTAAGAGATTAGAAGTAGAGTGTATGGTCTGGGAACCATATGGGTGACTCCACTTCATTAGCTAGAATGTATCTTGACCTATCGACATTCACATCTGAATGTGTAATCTCCACACATTGATTGGCTGTCCTCTAAAGCTGCCACATTGTTACCGTTCCTTGTTGTTTCCGAATCTAAAATCTTTATTTCTTTAAACTCGTATGCACTGCTTTTTGGCCATCATTTTGCTTTTAGAACTAAACTTGCACAAATGAGTACTAAGTACTAGTGGTATGAGTGCAGAAGCTTTACATTTGAAAACAAACTCAGCAGTCGATGTGATATATATGTGAACTCAGCAGGCACTTGGTAAATGGATTTTTTTGTTTTGCCTATTTGGTTGTCTTAGTTTGATTCAGGATTAAGAGTTGGCTGTAATTTCAATCCTGCACTGCTCAATTGTAGAGAAAAAAAATGGGATTCAGATTTGTACCACACACCCCTCTGTTTTTTTAATGTTCCAAATCAATAACAACAAAAGAGCATAAAGGGCTGAGCTGATCTGAAAATATTTCTTACATTCAGCGAAAAGTGCATTGAAACAGCCTCTATTTCTTTTACAATATTCAGACGAAATATTTTAAATTCATGAGGTTATATCATTTATGAGTAAGGTACATCACAGCAGTTGGTTGAGTCAAGGTTTGCAAAACAAGAGCTTTTAGAAACCACAGCTCTGCCAAGGCTAAACTCTTAATGGGATTTAACAAAAGAAATACATTGTCACAAGAAATTGTTTGTGAGCAACAAGGGTAAACACACACGCACACGCACGCACGCAAACACACACACACGCAACATGAAGTTATATTGAATATTAAGTCATTAATTATAACTTAAGTTCTTCACTTAAGTGCAGTGGTGGGAGTGTCAAGAAATTTTGCACGCCACCCATCTTTTATCGTCAGTCCGTCATTATTTCAAGCCAACCAAATATGTCATCATCAGTCACTCAGTCGTTATTAACTACACCTTCATCATGGCTAATTACAGGTCATCACCACCATTTTAGGACCATCAGATCTTCTTCTTCTCCTTCTGTGGTGTTGTGTTGGCAATATCGACATCGATAAGATAAGATAAATTAAAAAAAAAACACTCTTAATCCTTAATTCTTTCAATAAATATAGGCCACTCTCCCCTTTGTCTTCAAAAGATTGTTGACTATCGTGTCCATTGTGTCAAACTTTACCTGCGCACCAAGCAGTGAACTGAAGTAAAAAAATGTTTTTACATTTGAACAGCTTCTTTACCTTTATACAAAGGCATTCAGTTCTGTTGGTACAAATGACCAACTGTATGTTGAAAATTAATTCCGAATTAACATTCCAACTGGAGTGAAATAATTTATCCATTTTATTTTCTATTCGTTACGACTAACGTCTCACTTTTAAAAACATAGTAATAATGTTAAAAAACTTTAGAATTAAATAAGTTTAAACAAGTTTTTAATTGTGGAAGAATTGTCTGTGCACTGGTAGAGACTAATGGGGATCCTTAAATAAACAACAGAGGCGTTTATTTGATACGTCATTCTACAGTTGAGTGGTAGAATGATCTGGCTCCTGAATCAATGACCAATTTAATTTCATGTGCCATGCTGACATTTAACCAACACAGGCACAAAGGTTAATGGAATTCCATATGTGTGCACAGTCGGCCCACAGCGTGGCTCATTGTGTTTGCAATGCTACTTAGCGGGGGAAAAAAATCTAAATAAAGAGGGAAAATCCTCCTCCAGCAAAGCCCAAGAAGCACATTTTCACACAAGGTCAACAAGTGTACTGCATTTCATTCTAACACGACCTTTAAATATTTCTGTATTTGCTTTCCATTCTTCCACCGTCCTAGCTGTAATTTCTCTTTAAACTCTCTTCCTATGTACACTGTATATATTCTTATTGTTCCTTCATTTTTTTTAATTGATCTGCAGTCAAACCTTTTGTTTGCAGCATCTGAAGTCTATCCTCCCTGGCATCTTCTTGTGTCTTGTTTGCCCTTGTATTCAGTCAGTTTGACTGTCACCTGGGGCCCTTTCTATTTATCACATATGTGCAGCGGCCCAAGCAGGTTCAGTTCACTTCCTGACTCAAGCATTTATCCAACTCCTCCTTCGGCATTGCCCCAGAAGCTCTGATCTGAACTTTAAGGTTGCTCAGCCCCGAATGCTAAGCAGATTTTAATGACTATTGTATGCTTAGTGCAACCTTTTTCCACCTGCAAACCACACATTTGGTTAGGTACACACTACACTATAATTTTCAAAATCAACCTGATTTCGTTCTACTTTCTGTTCTGCAACTTTTTATTTGATATTATTGTAAATTATTGTGCGAGTATTTACCGTCTGCACTTTAAACACTCCACTTAAAACAAGGGGATGATTTTTTTTTTTTACTTAATACGTCAATTAAAATGTATTTCACACAAATGTAGTCCACCTAAATGGTTAAAAGTTCTGAAAGATGAAATGCAAATGTTTTGTACTTAAAAGTGAAATCCAACTTAACTATACATAACAAATGTGCTGAACTGGATAAGAAAAAAGTGTGTTACTCTTAAACACAAACACTTAATTCAGTGATTCTTTCACTTGCCATTAGAGGGCGGTCATGTAGCACTAATGGCAATCATACCACACTTTAAGAACCACTGGTTTATTGTAGTGTTTGACTACCATATTTACCGCACTATAAGGCGTACCTAAAAACCTCAAATTTTCTCAAAAGCCGACAGCGCGCCTTATAATCAGGTGCGCCTTATATATGGACCAATATTGAGCCACTACAGCAGGCGTGTCTAAAGTCCGGCCCGCGGGCGAAATGTATATATCTTATATATAGACAAAGTTTTAAAATGGTCCATTCATTGAAGGTGCGCCTTGTAATCCGGTGCGCCTTATAGTGCGGAAAATACGGTATATTTCAGAAAGAATAATTAGTAGACTTCACAGTAACACTTATTTTAGGGCGCACATTTACGTGGAAGTTGAAAAACATCTGCTTATTCGACATTACTCAATGAGTACTTTGCCGTTTTTGACACAATGTCGATTGCAAATAGAGGATATGTGTTTTAAATCTAAGTTCAGCACCACTTATGTATCCCCAATTCAGTTCAACAAGCACACCAATATACTCGCTGGCATGTTCAGAAGAGATTGCAGCTTTGAAGACGATATTTCAAGAGAAAAGTATGCATTATATTTACTACGATCATTGTTGGTATTTCTCGGGGTTCTGAGATGATAAAAGGGTCGAAATGCAACTGGGCTCTTAGGGGAGCATTATCACTTTACCTCTGCAATTCAAATAGGCTCGGTAAAGACTTACAGGGATGTTTGTGACCTCCCAATGCAATTTCAGCTTCTGCTCAAATGACTGGAAGCGGTAAAGCGAGAGCAATACAGTGCTCGCTGCCAACTTTGTCGAGCCAAATTTGTTGACATGATGAAAGCGGCGTGGGCAGTGGGTGCTATGATGCATCTGGACATCTTGACAAAAACACAATTACTCCAACACATGGGAGGGGTGCTTATCCCACTGCTCTCAGCCACTGACTGGCAGGAGAATTATGTGGACAACCGAGTATGAAGTGGTAGAGGATACACCCATTAAAGGAATTGGCTCGTCGAGCTTTGACTCAAGTACATGCTGAGGGTGGATTTGACTTGACATAGTAGCATGCCTCAACACATTGACACGGGTCAGAACTATAGACAGAATACATTCTAATGATCACTACTGGTGAGCATTTATATACATGACACCATTTTCATTTGAGAACAGTAAAATTGCCACATTTAAATGGTTTGCATAACAGAGTTCTGAGCCTGAAAACGCACTCATTTTTGGAAGTTGTGTTTCTAAAAGGAGCCCGTTATAAAAATGCTAAATAATTCTCTGTGAAATTTTTTTCAGTGTTGCTATCAGCGAGTGTCACAACTGAAATAGCAATTAGCAGACTATTGCAGTTGCTGAAGATAATGACTGTAATTGCAATTCTTAGGCAAAGTGCACTTTTTCAACAGCCGTATTGTATCCACTGGAGATACTCCACTTACTTAAAAACATTTTAAATCCAAATATCTGCAACTTTTGGAACAGATGACAGGAAGTTACACATACATTTATTTATTGCTAACTAATGTGGTTGTTGTTGTTTTTTTATCATATTTTCAAGTCAGGAAAACATAAAAAATAATTGTAGTGAACTGGATGAAGCCACTTTAATATAGTAGCTATGCATTCCTGGCTTGTAGTTGGCTATGGTACTTTAGAAAGTCGCATTGCAACTAGATGTAGGTGGAATAGCAAAAAATGGTACTCAAGTAAGAGTGTGGTTTCTTTTTAGGACTGGAAGTAAAAAAGGTACTCCTTCAAGTAATTACTTTACTCAAACTAAATAAATATTCATGAAAAAAATCTTGAGTACTGTGCCTGGTGAGTAAATTCAGATGTTTAGTTTGAGTGAAATCTATTGATAATATCTGCACTGCCAGTCTAGACATTATCTTTACATTTTTAGATATGAATGTGTATAACTTAACTCTATTGTTTTGCCAAACCTTACACAATAAAATTAGTGCGTTCAATTCATTGTAGTCTTGCAAGTAATTATCAGTAATACTTTGCGAGTCAATTTAATGTGTGCATTCCTAAATTTTCTTCCAGTAATCCTAAAAGTTAGGGGCTACTGTTTTCCTAGTAAGTTGGTCAAAAGCCTTGGTGACAACCATAGTTGTACCATACAGAACCAACAGCATGTGTGCCATAAGATGCACATTTGACAATTTGACTATCCCCATATAGTACCTGTTAGCATATGCACGACTAAAAGATGTGAACAATACTAGAAATATTCAAAACTTACCGCAACATGCTTTCTCAAGTTAGACTTCAACCTTTTGGAGGCTGTAATTTTCACACTTGGAAAAACACAGAAGCTATTTTATTTTTTTTGTCACAGAAATGAGCTGGACAAACTCGCAAAGACTGTGATTGCTTGACTGTGTTTGACTGGTGATTGGTCTTATTGGTAAAAATGCACCCGCTCCCAATTGACTGCACAAGCAATACTTTAATAAATAGATCTCAAAGTAGCAAACTTGAATGCAGTTTAATGCAATAGAGTAAAACTAACCTTTCTTCCTAACACACACTCAAGTAAAAGTAACAAGTGTGTTGCATGAAAACTATTCTGATAAGTACATTTTATCACTTGTGTGCATGTAACTCTGATTAATCATCTCTGATAACAACACAACTGTGATTGGCTGGTGATTACTCAAGAGTGTACGACCTCTTTCGTCCAAAGTCAGCTGGGATAGACTGAGGATAAGCGGTAGTTCATCAAAGACGAAAGGATGGATGGCAGCACTTCATCCTATTTTTTTCTGGTGCAGCAGAGTTCTACATTGGGTTGGCACGTCTCTGTATTCCATATTTTCATTTATAACCAGAATATCGCTCTCTCCATGTGCTGCATATTTGTATATTTTCACTGCCTTTTGATTGTACTTGGCTTGATCACTAAGCCTTGCCGCTGTTTACTTGACTGATTCTCTTCAGTTCCACTGTCACTTTATTTCATGTTTTCAATATCTTTCTTTCTTGCCTCAGCATTCTAATAGTTTGTGCAGCAACAAGGCTTGGTTTTCTTTAAGACCTCTTCCAAGACTGACTCTGAACCTCTGCAGACTCCTGTACAAACTTCCATCATTTATTTTAAAATGTCACAGTTTTATTTTTGTGTAGGTCGTCCTCTTTTGTGCTCTGAGGCAGTTATTGCATTTTGAAATTATTCTGAATGACGGCTCTAGATTTCAGAAACCCTGTGGGTGAGATTTTCTTCCATCTTCTGCGTTTTTTTTTAAAGCCCCATCTTGAATAAGATGCTGGAAGCTCTCCAGCTGTATTTTTTCAGCCTCCCCTGTGGCTGTGGTGCACATCCTTTCACAGGTTGTGGATTTGATCCATTTCCCATGCTGGGTTTTGGAGTCTTCCTCGGGATAGTTTATTTGTAATAAAGGTAGTATTTACTCTCGCAATCCTCCATGGCAGCATCTACCTTTCCACTAAAATGTTGATTTGTCTGAAAATAACAACAACCTTGTGGTCCAAAGGCCTCTTTGTGTTAATTCAAATTTTAAGTCAGTTTGCTTGATGTCTCTGTAAATAATTTACCTAAATTGCAACTCATTCACTGCTATTGATGTCTAGATGCCAAAAATGCATTGCAATCAATATGGTTGGCAGCAAAGGAGGTAAAAAAAAAAAAAAAAAAAAAAAAAAAACGTTGTAGCTGCAAACAAGTTGGTTTTAAAAATGTACTTGCTTTGCCTCAGTTCATTTAAATGGTGGACTTCCCATAAAATCACATCCAGTATGCCAGTAAAGTATTGAGTCATTAAGAGTCAGAAATGTGAGATGAGAGCACACAGATAAAAAGAGCACAAAACAAGACAATTGGAACAAAAGCGTACAAGGAGAATGCTTTGTTTCTCCAAGATTATTGAGCGAAGGAAATAAACAGCAGCCGAAACAAAAACCTTCTTGTTGAAGAAGAAAGCATAATACAGGGTGCAGTTAGACTGGGACACAAAGCTGGGGGAGGCCTGGTTTGGAAGAGCCTTTTTGTTTTAGTAGAGCTTCTGTGTTTATACTATATTCCATCTGTGTCGTGTTACGGCTTGATGCCTGAGTCGGCCAAGAGGGGCTTACCTAAAATAGTAAAAGAAAGGCCAACTGAAATAGAGGCCACCTCTTTCCAGAAAAACAGTTTTTTTCTAGGAAGAACAATAGAGGCACTTGAAAAGGAATGGAGGGTTATAGGGGGGTGGGGGGGTGGGGGGTGTGTGTGACAATAGTGATGCAGGGCTGATGACACGGTATGGAGAGATGTAAGGAAGAAAAAATTAAGGAGTCTCTCAATTCGATCTCATGGGGGTTTGTACTGGCTTCAAAGCATTTTGAAATTGAAAAGGCGAACTGAGAGCAGAATGGGATGAGACAGAAAGGTGAGTGAGAGCACTGGAGGGAACCAAAGAAGCGCGAGACAAAGGTGGCGGTGGTGTTGCAGTGGGGAGGGGCGTGCCGTTTCCCCAAAGGATGAGTTCTACATTTGAATTTGGAACCAGCGTGGCAGGTCACTGCTCAGGATGGCAGCTAATACTACTATCTCTCCAAAAGCGCGTTCACATTCCTCCTCTTTTCCGCTCTGAGTTGTGCAGATGGTGCAATGTTCGCCCGCAGATATTAAGAAACCCTGGAGGGCAAGCCTACGAGAATGTTCGCCATGCTCGGCTGCTTCTACTATCTCTGAGCGGCTCCTCCATACCGCACGAGCTGCTTAAGTATCGTTCATGACCTTTGCTGTTGCGCAAACATGATGAAAAGCAGCAGTAAAGCATGAACATTCACAGAGAGCTGACACAAGTCCTCTTTTACACAGGCATGCACAAAGACACTTGAGTCTTGTGCCTCTGCTATTATGTGGCGATGATGTCATTGATTTTCTTCATTGGTTGGAAGCACTGCGATGCAGAGCGATTAGCAAGAGCTGGAAAGTGCCTATCTGTGTGGAATACTAATGTTCCCAATGTGGGCAGTGGTGAAAAAGGAAATTTTTCTCCATGCAGACCTTGTGAATATTCACCTCCCCAGAGCTATAACAGAATTGAATAAGGCAGATAGAGGATCCTGATGGAATGATTGGCAGGCTGATGGACATGTTGGAGCCAGGCGGCTTGAAAGACGGGCCACAAAGGTCTGAGTGGACTGAATGGAGATAGGGTGACAAATAATAGACTCGTCTGGTTTGAGATACAGTGAGCAAGGTATATATATATTTGGAAAACAGACAGTGATACTGATAAAGCAAAGCAGATAAAAGAACAGAAGCTATACATTAAATAAAGTGTGGAACTGCACTGAATTTCTTGGATTTTTTTTAACTTCATGGTTGGTATTGTTGTAGAAACATTTAAGAATATATACTTGTTCAGGAACATTGTGATCACACACATCAACCACTATTGTTTGGATTCACAGTTCACACATTGTTGAAATTACATTTTGTTGTCATTTATTTTAAAGTTTATAAAGTGTAAAATGAAGACAGATTAATATATCAGTTATCTACTCATAAAAAGAAACTTATTTTCAATGGTGGAACTATCAAACCACTCTACAAATTTGAACAGAAGAAAAATGCACAAAATGCACACCCTTTAATTTCATGTCATTCCAAACTTTTAGTTCATCAGCAGATGGTACTAAATTCTGTACCTTTAAAATGTTGAATTGTAAGAGTCTTGAATTCAATGACAAATGGAAAAGGCATAATCCAGAAATGATTCACAAATGTACCGTCAACGTCTCAGTTTTGAACAAAGGTAACCACTCGAGCTTGACCAATTAGTTGGCCGGCCAATTAAATCAGCCCTTCAAACTTTGGCCAAAATAATCACCCATTTTGCTGATTTTTGTTGACTATCTTTACTAGCGGTGTCAAAATTAATTGATTAATCAAGAGGAACGTCATGAAGACCAAATTGCTCAATCCAGAAGACCAAATCCATCTGAATAAAAAGTGTGCATCAAAAGAGAGACAGATAGACAGAAAGGTTAGTAATGAATTACCCCGATCTGCCACGGTACTTCTGACTGAACCCAAGCAGCTCCGTTTCACTGATGATGTGAGGAGGTCGAAGGAATATCATGCAGAAAAAAAAGGCAGCTTGCAGAAAAAAAAGTGGTAAGGTTAACAGAGAAAGTGAGTCAAGAGAGATGGCTGAGCGGAAAATAAAGAGAGGTTATGTGGGGAAGTCTTTGTGTGCAACAGGTAAAGACAAAAGAGTGTTGTCATGTTTTCTGGATTAGACTGAAGAGCTTAACATGAGCACACTCTCGAAGGCAAATGAGCTAAAACGCGAGCCATTTAGCGACAAGTGCACAAGAAATCTTAAGAGAGCAGACAAACAGCACAAACCTAGTTCAACAAGTCAAATGCATGTAAACAAAACAGCCATCCATCCATTTTCTGTTCTGCTTGGCCTCATTCGAGTTGCTGGTGAGTTGGAGCTTGTCATAGCTAACTTTGGGAAAGAGGCCGGGTACACACTTGACCGGTTTCCAGTCAGTCGCAGCGCATCTGGATGTCCCGCCTTTGAGGCAGTTGAGCTTGCAAAGAAAACACCATGCTGCCATAGTACATAAAATAAACAGCAAAATAAGCCTTTGAGGAGTGTGAATCAATAAATGTCCTTTTTTATTATTGAGTCATGCATACAATAGTACGCCTAGTCAGAATGGGCTCTTCAGACATGCAATCATCAAATGATTACAAGACTCATGTAAAAAAAATTCTATTTTGTCCTTTTCTCCAAGTTTTAGGAACAAAATATCAATCTTTTTCTCATCTAGGCAATAGAACATAGATGGATAAGGGTTGAGTTCAGCAAGAGGTGGATTTTTTTTCTGTAACAGCTAGAAATTACAATGCTGGGTAAAACTCTTATTATATGAACTTTTATAGGTCAAAATTAAAGGAAAAATGAAAGAAAGTATTTCAAAAACCCGGTGTGCTTTGTCAACACTGCTATCCAGTCAGCAGTTAAGGGTGCTGCTTATAGAGTTGATTTGAGCCAGCAAGTGATTAAAAAAGCAAATGAGTCTCACTCTTATGAGCAACTATAACAGCTTCCACTGTGTGTCTGTGGGAATTTCCATCCATTTATTCACATACTGAAATCAAATAGTTCATAAATTACCTGTGGTTTATAATCTGTGTTCTAATTTATCCCAAAGGTATTTAATTGGAGTTTAAGGCCCACTGTCTTTTCCTTCACAAACCAAAGCCTTTTTGGATATTACTTTGTGCGCTGGGGCACAGCTATGCTAAAACAAAAATTGGCTTTCCCTAAGCCCACAATATGGAAGCACAGAAGAGAAACTAAGGGACCAAAATGTTCTACCCAAAGTGTATTTTTATCCAAACAGTGTAAACTGTAGCCAACACGGCTTACAGATTTCTTCCAAGCTGGGTGTCCTTGTCAGGTATCCACTGGATCCAGAAAGAATCAGAAAGCGATTACCCAGTCCACAAAATTCTTCAGTTTGCTTCGTAAGAAGCTGAACAAAGCTCTTCAAGCAGGCCTTCAAGTTTAGTAGCAGGTTGGTGTGTTTACCTCGGCATATTTGATGCCTCCTAAACAGGGCTCGGACCAGCGCACAGAAAGTTTTTTTCTGCAGGAATATTTGACAGAAGTGGTTGGCAAGAGTTTGTGCATCCATCATGGTTAAACTCAACTGAGATCATGACAGAAAGACTATAATCCAGCAATATTTGGCTATCATACTTTTGCATCAAGTTAACTTTGATGATGAAAAGTGACAGAAACAGTATAAACACAAGACAAGTAGCGGACAGCGTGGCTCACATGCAGGCGTCATCACACACACCAGAAGGCGTTATGTCAATTTCTCGCCACGCTTTGTTTCACTCCACTGCCAGTCCGCCATGCAGCCCATGGTCATATTACCCTAAATCAAGTCGAATAGGCCTCCGGCCTCTCACTGACCCTCTACCGTGGACTAGAAAATGCATGGAGTTTTGTGTCTGCTGAGGTTTGTCTAAAATAAAGTGTTGTGATAGAAAAACTCCTGAAAAGAATACAAAATGGCAGAGCTAATCACAGGAAATCTTGCGAGCACGTTGGCACAAAAGTGCAGGGTTCTGAAAACCCAATGTTTTTTCCCAATGGACTCTTTAATTATAGGTGACAGCACAGACAAGATCTTTATGTAAGCTTCTGAGTTCATTTGGTTGCCATTACCAGTAACATCAGTAGAATGCACTGAGCCAAGTCCAGTAGCACCCATGCATGCTGTAATCATGACTGCCTGATGGGTCACAGGTGACAATGTATATACTCTCTCTCTCTCTCTCTCTCTCTCTCTCTCTCTCTCTCTCTTTCTCTCTCTCTCTCTCTCTCTCTCTCTCTCTCTCTCTCCGTTTATGATGCTTACGTAACAAAGGTTTTTAAAGTTTCTTCTTCTTTATTAGTCAAATTTTTGGTGAATCATCTCACTCCTGATAGTGTTTTCCATTCATGGCTACACCACTGTGTTACATTTTTCCTGATGATTCTCCCCACAAATTATATGGCAATTAAATTAAATATCATGTTTACTCAGTTTGTGCTACTTTGATTCTACAAAATGACTAGATTTTCTTCCATTAATAAATCTCTATTTTGTCATCACATTTTATTGTGACTAAGAAGCGGTCCTTCAAAAGTACATTCAAGACAGCTTGTTTGTGCATACATAACTGCTTTATAGTCGTGAACCAAAGCAAAGCACCACTAGGCCCACATTTTAACGGATTTCTTGCTCTCTACATACCTGCTGTTCTATGACAGACAGACAGACAGACATGCCACTGGGAGGAAGTCTATAATGAGCTTTCAAAATAATCCTTGACTAAGGATGTTCGTCACTGACAAACATCAAGATGACAATACGTCTGAGACGTGCAATCTGCTGTGATGATGACGCATGATGAGAGTAGGAGGAACAAATATAAGCGATATAAATCAAGAAACAATAGGAGAAGCCTGGACAAGCCACGATAAAAAGCTTTCAGTCCAGCATCTCAGAACTTAAATCATCAGTGAGACTTTATCTGAAGTATTATTCTCTCTATTTATAATCATTTGTGTGAAGGGAGCAGCTTTTATGTGTATGTGTATTAATTGAATGAACATTTAAAGCTTGTTCGTTGCAACCTCCATTCAAACACAATCCATTCGAGGACATTGGTTCTGATTTGTTTAATTGGAGACTAAAATATCCCTGTGATTGGTTGGCAATCATTTCAGGGTGTACCCAGCCTCTTGCCCCAATGACAGATGAGACAGGTTTCAGCACGCCCAGGACCCTGCTGAGGAGACAATTAGACCACTGCTAATGAGAATTGGAAAAAGGCAAAGTTGTGTTGTCACAAATCTACACACGCACAGTAGGAATTATCCCATTGCATGAGAAAGTGGGGTACAGTAAAAACAATCATGATAGCGTGAGCATTTTTAGACTCAAACAATCAAAATAAAACCTGATTCGTTTTATGAGATCTTTGGGGGCCTCTGGAAATCTCGACCCTCAGGCAATTGCCTCTGTTGTAAGTCTGCCCCTATTAAACATGACTTGTTTCCCAAATTTTATTGTGCCTGATGATCTCATGGCAAAGGTTCAACAAAAATGCCACAAAAAGTAGACGTACTGAAATATGACCTATATTGACCTTCTGTCACCTAGAGGGACAATATTTGATGGTGAACAAAGACAACTTATATCATTTATAGTCAATTAGTAATGTTTTTTGGACCAGTTAATTGAAATTGGTAACCCTCTCAATGGCACACTAATATACTGCACTGGTAAAGATTATAGACATTTTATTAAGTGTGAGACTATGTGTGTAAACAAAAAAGAATATACACAGGCCTAATTGATATTCAACTCAAGTCTTTTGAATGCATTGAAACATGCTTTGAAAGAATGGCCCCCAGCACCGATCTGAATCAGGTGGAATGAAATATTCATAGTCAAGGACATCAAATGGTGCAAAAAAAAAAAAAAAAAGTCAATTTATGTGAAACACAATGAAGTTCTAAACCATGGTGACATATCATACAAAGGAAATGAAGTTATTATTCTCAGTTCACATAAAAGAAAAAGCATACACACACTTGGATGGGAGTAGCTTGCTCCGTCTGTACTCAGCTTGAAGACAACATGACAGGTGCAAGTTCTGCCATGAGTTTGGTTGCTAGAGATGTGTCAATTCAACAAGCAAGTGTATCAGGAAAAGAGACAAAAAGCATAAATCTTCAAGGAACATATCATCAATGCCATTAAAAGCATAGCTGTGGAAATATGTTTTGCGGAATAATCAATTTTAAAGCATGAAATACCAATCAATCACAATTTCGTTGAATAGGACACCCAATGTTTGACTGACACCTGGTACTAGATTTTCTGTGTCTACCTTATTTTGTGTCAGGAATGTTGACACTGAAGGTGAATTATATTATGAACGGCTGACGTAAAGTGCCAAGATTTGGAAATTTACATAAGAGCCCCAAATACTGAGGATGAAAAAGATAGTTAGCAGCGCATAATTATGCATGCAGCATGACTGCAAGACAGAATTAACAGAAAAGACAATCTTCATCACCAGAAGCATAATGCTTGATCAATGGATTGTTCATTTACAAGACCTGTGCTTTTATTAGACACAGAGCTCTGCAATATTTATACCATTAATGTTTCATACCCCTGGCAGGAACTGAAACATAGAGTACAGCTTTCTTCCACTGAAGATAGTAACAACTTTCTATCTCGAAATGGCCAGAGACAATTTATGTTTTTTCATCATGCCAACTCTGGAGAATAACTATTTTGAGACTTAGAATACTAAGACCAAGGGCCACGCAACACAATTTGAAGCAGAATGACTCGGTTGAATTTTTATTTTAATTACCGTTCATCTCAAACTGTCAGTCAAACACTGTGGATCACAGTGGAACCTGTTATTTCACGTGAATTAAAAAAAGGTTGCGTGAGATCAATGGACCTTGTTTTGGAGATGAGAAATAAATCACTTATTTATATTATTTGATATATACGATATATATATATTTATATATACATTTAATTTTATTTTTATTCTTATTTATATTATTTGATATATATATATATACATTTAATTTGTATTTTATTAATTATTTTTTTAACAGCCACCTAAAGGACACTGTACAGTTTCACACCGAGACATCCTCTTTTAGAAGATATTACAATGCTGGGAATATTATCCATCCATCCATCCATTTTCTGAACCGCTTAGTCCCTATGGGGGTCGCGGGCGTGCTGGAGCCTATCCCAGCCGTCATCGGGCAGTAGGCGGGGGACACCCTGAACTGGTTGCCAGCCAATCGCAGGGCACACAGAGACAGACAACCATTCGCACTCACACTAGGGACAATTTGGAGTCTTCAATCGGCCTACCAAGCATGTTTTTGGAATGTGGGAGGAAACCGGAGTGCCCGGAGAAAACCCACGCGGGCCCGGGGAGAACATGCAAACTCCACACAGGGAGGGCCGGAGGTGGAATCGAACCCACACCCTCCTAACTGTGAGGCGGACGTGCTACCCAGTGCGCCACCGAGCCGCCCTGGGAATATTATAGTCATGATAATTTCAAAATGGGATCACCGGCAGATATAAATATATAGTATATTATATTTTATATAATTTATATCTGCCAGTGATGAAATTACAGTTTTCTCATCACTGGTACTAGCTATTTTCAGAACAGGCCTGCAGGCTCCTCATGTGGCCCTTGGGAGCCAGCTACCTGATGCCCGTGTTGGGTACCACTGATGTACAGTCTTTGAACATAAGGTGTAGGAAATATTACTTATTAGGAAAAGTAAATCCAAAGAAAATGATGATCGCACTTGCTCTGTCTGCGATCTTAGTGGCCACTATATTCCATTCCTAACCTCTTGAGCACATTACCTAACTGACAACATGCAATGATTGATGTGCTGTTTTTGTTATCATATTTTGATTGCACAGGTGGATCATATGTACTACTGGACACAACAGCCTGCAGCACCATCTTAAGCACCACTGGTACAGCTGAAGGGTCATGAGTGCTTTACTCTCTTTGACACTGAAAAGAAGCCATCCCACTCCCTTCTCAGCCATAACCATATAAGCTTCCTCTTGCTGCTTCCGCAGCCTGAGCTGAGTTCATTACTGATGGATCTCAGATTTCTAAAGCTCCAGGACCAACCTGGCCTTGTCTGATGCTTTTTTTTTTTTTTCTGGGTTCTAATCTCGACTCAGCCCTCTGGGGAGTTAGCATGTTTTCCTCATGCTTGTGTGTACAGTTCTCTGGCATGCATTTTTTGTTCATTGGAGACCATCCTTATTCAATATGTTTGATTGTGAATGCTTTATTTATTCATATGTTTTCAAGGATTGGTTGGCAAGCATTTTAGTTTGTATCCCACTTATCACTCAAATTCAGTAGGGATAGTCTGCAGCCCACGTGTGACACTTCTGAAGACAAGAAGTATAGAAAGGTTTTGCAATAAGCAAAATATGATGAGAAAAAGAACAGTAACAATTCCAGCTTACTCATCATTTGTATTCACCTTTATATTCTGCCCATTTACTCGTTCATTGCTTTTACTCCTAAGCCCAAATGAACGGACGTAATCGTTTCTCCAACTTGGTTCACTTCTTATCTTCTTACCTTACAATTCTTCTTCATTAATCTAGTCTTTCGCTCTCTATCCTCCCGCCTTTGTTCCCCCATTTCATCCTTCACCACATTCCTCCCCATGCCCCACTCCCTGCAGACCACTTCTGCCCTGTTTAGGTATGCATCATCAAGTGCACATTTGGAGATGTCAGAGAATTGATTGCTCATCCCTCACCTTCATCTCCACCTTGCACCTTTTTCTCATCCCCCCTCTTTCTCTACACAGCAAAAAGTAGATTATCTGGCTTGTCTTGATTCATTTTATAGAGATTTCCACATGGGGTGGGGTGGGGTGGGGTGGGGTGGGGTGGGGGCATTTTGAGTCTTGGTTAATGGGTTTTCTCCAAGATGCTGGTAATCATCTTATAATGTGAATTTAGAGATTTTTTAATACAGATATTAAAAAGAAACAAAACAATAAATAAATACAGTTGGCAGAAGTATTTTGGATACGCTGCTCCGTCTCTCGGCTTCTATCCACAGCCTTCACATGGGCTCCTGTCTGATGTGGTTGACCCCAGCCTCTGCTGATCTTGTGTTTAGGGCCTGTTCTTGTGCTGCCATGATTAGCGCCCCTGTGCTGTCTTTTAGTCCAGCCTTTTCAAGTCACTGGGATGTTTTCTCAATGTGTAGCCTACACTACACTGGACTACACTGTGCAAACCAATTAAAACAGAAGGGAGGTAGTGGATGAAGATCATTATAATGTATTACAAATAGCGAAATAATATTATATTATATATTAATATATTAAGATTGATATTAATAAAAAAACAAATAATAATAATACGAATATAAATCATGCACTTCCTCTTTGTGCACATGCTGCATTGACATTGTATGGTCGAAGGACTGTGCCGCCATCAAAGTAAGAGCTCAAAAAATACAGAACTCTTAAAACTTCATATCAGTTCTGTAATAATTCTGTACCCAGGTGAGAAGTCCACAAACAATAAGAAGGGTTCAAACTTGATAGAACAAGAGGGGGTAAAAAATATGTAATAGTAAGATAGCTTGCTCAAACACCAAGCAAGATTAAAAACTAGGCCAACTCAGGAATATAGGAAGGGGAAATAAATTCACGGTAAGGAATCTCCGAGAGTGTTGATATCCAGTACAATATCCAGTGTAACATTTTAATACAACATGTCAAGATCGATCCGACTAACCTCCACAAATCCAATGATGTTAGGTAATAAAGTCCATTTTAAGTGATGAGTTGTGTTTTGAGTGTTGCATGATTAAATGTGGAGTGCTATATTATGAATCAGGTTTTATGCCCCACAAGTCACCATTTAAATTGGCTAATTTTAACAAAATTTATTGCACATTAAGATAAAACCCTTTAAATGACTATCACAGGGTACACAGTCTTATGCACTTCAAAAATGAGCAGCAAGACTCCCCCTTACATTTTTACTTTGAACATTTACCCACTTGAAGGTCAGTCGCATCTATTAACTTATCTTCAGGTACCGACTCGATCACAACTGGATTGTTCTTGTTGTCTTAAAACAGACAGTACTGTCCATACAGACACGAATATTACACCATATAACACGATCTTTCACAGTATAGTGGAAATGCTCTGTTAAAACAGCATTACTACTGAAAAATGAAATGACATAAAAAGTTCACATACGAATTAATGGTAGCGCTTATGTTTATTCCCTGGGACTCAACGTCCCTAGTAACACTGAAAAGGTCTCTTTCTCATGAGCTATTTAAAAAAAAGTTCTCTCAAAAAATGTAAAGATAATCATTCATTTTGATATGACAAATAATTTAGTACTAAGAGAACATGTTGCCCTTTTACTTTCTCTTTTTTTATTAAAAACTAAAAATGCAACATCTCATTTGTCCCATTGTCTCAAACACACAAACAAACATGCTTCTAACCATTAAAAAGTGGTGAAATTACAAAATCATTAAGTATATTAAATGTAAGAACTAGTCGTTTAAACACTTTACCTTCTTTTACTCAATCGAAACGTGAGCAAAATTATACAAATATTTGGGCCAGCAAGAAAGAGACCTTTAAATCTAAATTGGGTCAGAATTGGAGCTCATTTGTTTGTTTAGAGAGGTGCACTAAGACCTTGCTGAACTTTAGGCTGAAGATTGTCTAGCTGGCCCTGAGAGAGATGCTGTTTATTCTGCTGTTATTAGTCCCTTCAAAAAAGATGGTGTATTTTTGTCAATGCAGGAGAAGAACAGTGTGATTTTGACAGCGAAGATACCTTTGCTGAGTGTGAGAAGGCCACAAAGGAGAACTCTAAAAGTGCAATAAAACAGATGGAGTTATTCTTCTCTCTGTCTTTTTCATCTTCCCACTCACAGCTGCCACCTCTGCAGGAACAGAACATCTTGTGCTGAGAAGTGACATTTCCGATTTTATCTTGATGAGATGTAGTGAGGCCCATTTAACTGAATGAACAACCCAACATTTCACTCCTGGAAGTGTGTCAAGTCACATTATTATTAATAAAATATAGTGCTGTGAAAGTCACGGGCTTTATCGTATGCCGTTATTTAATGTATTGTTCTCTTCATCTTCATTGACATTCATTCTTTACCATTCTTCACTCTTTCTTCTCTTTGTCATCATCAATCTTTCACGTCCTGGCCTGATTTTCTTCCTTCAAGGTAACAATATATAATCCTCTCTATCATCACTACTACTTTGTGCTCCTCTATCACGACTTATCATCCTGCTTAAACATTCCCATTACATTTTCTTTCTTCCTGCTCTCGTTGACCCCTCAATCCAGTTTTTGTTTTCATCATCACTCTCATCGTTCCCCTTAACTATCCAAGCAGTGCAATTTTTTTATGTGTGAGATGTGTGCGACTCTTTAAAAGCTTTTATGCTAATTTAGCTGAAGCATTACGGTGAGTGGACCAATTTCAGAAGTGCTTGGCCACATTTTATAACAACTCATAAGCCCAAGGTCAGACGTCTCGATGGAAGAGGTGAGAGGATCTTTAAGAGCAGTACGGCCAATTTTCATCCTGTTTTAGCTCCTTTGCTTCCTGTTTATTCCTCCACATGGAATGCTCCAACTTAGCATATTCTTATGAGACATTTCAGAGAAAATTAGTTTGAAGGTCAAGTACAGTGTTGTCTTTATAGTTGGAAATTTGTTATGCGACCTGGGGATTGATGCACCTGATAATTGTGTTGATGAGTCTCACGTAAGCGACGTAGAAGAGGAAGTGCTGCATCTTCTACCTCCGGTATTAACGGAGTTGTTTAAAAGTGACACAGAGGGTGAAGGTTTCATTGGATTTTGTGATTTGGAGTGACACGGATGGTTCGGTAAACTTGTTAGCACGTTATGTATGCTACAGTTGTCCGAATAACTCTTAATATGTTATGTTAACATACCAGGCATGTTCTCAGTTTGTTGTTTATGTGTTATGTAATGTTAGCATACCGTACATTCAGCCTGTTGTTGACTTTATTCTATTTTTATTTTAAATTGCCTTTCACGCAGAGACAAATTTCACCGCACCCAGTTGTGTGTGTGTGACAATCATTGGAACTTTAACTTTAACTTTATAGATGACATGTCTGTTCTTGGTGTTGGATACGACTTGTACTACAGAGCAACTTATAGTCCGGAAAATACGGTAGTTCAAACTTGGATTCAAGTACCAGTCATCATTATAAAACCGGTGATTGGCTGGCAAACAGTTCAGTGTGTACCGCGCCTCTCATACAAAGATAACTGGGATGGGCTGCAGCAGGCTTGTGACCCTGGTGAGTCAAAAAAGGGATGGATGGATACAAAACAAAACTAAGATTGGTAAGAAAGTGAGTTTTGGTCTACTTGTTTTTAATTACAATTAGGGCAGCTGAAATGTGGAAACCAGTAAAGCAAAATATTACTGATCAGCACTGATGCACATTGGTATAATCAAGGCTACCAAGGCTTAACAAAGCTGAAGCAATTTATGATATTTTTCAACCTCAAGTGTGACGTTCACAAATATGGACTTTTCATACAATACATGTGCTCGAAACCTCCAGACAGCTCCCAACTTTTCGATTCACTGTGGTTATACGGCTGTGATTGATTCTCTCATTTTTTTTCCTGTTTTTCATCTCTGCGAGAGGTACTTAAAGGGATGCAGAGCTGCAGCCACCCTACAAGAAGAGGCAACATATTGTGTAGCTTTACACTGAGAAGTGTGTCTCTCTGAGTTATTTATATGGGGGTAGTTTTTGTCCTCAAATGTGGATATGCAGAAGCGTCTCAGTTGTGCATTATTTCACACATTGACAAAATTGTTGGTACACCCCTATTAAAGAAAGAAAAACCTACAGTAGTTACAGAAAACCTTGGATCTGACAAAAAGTATACTACATGAGTGTTATGAAAATTCAACAAAGCAAATTAGTTATTGTGCTTGGTGTGGTTCAACAGAATTACACAAACTTATACATTCTGGGCCTTGACAAACAATATGGTAGTCTTAATATTATCTTGCACAACTTTTTGAGACAATCAAATTGTTTTTGTAACACACAGAGAGAGAGAGAGCGCGAGAGAGAGGGAGCATTGAAAATACATGATTGACTTTTCACTTTTCAAAGGTGACACTGAGACAGCATGGTACTAAATGTGCTAAAGACATAGAGGCTGTGAGAAGAAGAAGATGATGATAAATTGGAAGCCTATCTACGAAATGGGTATTTTAATTCTTCAGTCGCTGCCATCTCCGAGTTATTATCTTGGTCACGCCCAAAGTGCAGCTATAGGTAATGTCTGCTGCTGAGTGACAGAAAAGAAAAGAGTTGTACTTGCAATCACTTGAACGCGATACTTCCATTCTTTTACTCCTAGAGCAACATATGGGACATTGAAAATGTGATCTACGTACTATATGCAGTAATTGCTCATTCATTCCACTCAATACAAAAGTACTTCCCTCAGATTAATGAATGTAGTTTTAATTTTGCACTGTGTGGTTTCTGAATCTATGTGGAGTTTGGTCTTCCTGTGCTCATGTAGGCTGCCTATGTACTCCAGACTCTCCCCACAGTCCAAAGACTTGTATTTTGGGTTCAATAAAAAGTTTTACTAAATGTTTGCACGAGCAATCACAAACGTAAATAAGGTTACTAAAGCAAACAGACTTGGGAACTGATTTAATTACGAGATATCATCTTCCAAACGGACTGATTTAATTACAAGATATCATCATCCAAATGGGCAAAATTGCTGCACAGTTCATTTTGCGCATTGTGGAACAATACTATGCAAACAGATTACGTCATTTAGCACACGCAATGTGATTTAGAAAACTTGTGATGAATTGTGACAGCTGATTTTATGTCTTTAAACACTGTCTGAAAGGCAGGTACGTCACAATAAGGCAACATGAGAGGCGACGGCAGGAAATGTTCTTTTTTGCTCATAAAAAAATTTTGAGATGCCAGAAACAAAAATGATGTAGACATTATGTGTTTGGAAAGCAATTATGGAATTTCTGAGCAATCCAAGGGATGATTCGGTGATAGTTATACAAGGAGTCATTCCATATCACAAAACTCTTTTCAATTCTGCATTTCCTTGATTCAGATTCGTTTGAGTACACTCAATCAGTGCAGTTTTTTTTTTTTTTTGTCTGTGCTGTCCCAAATTTTTAATGCAATTTTACACTAGATGTGTAAACAATTCCCATACACTCGAGATGAGTTAAATCAAACTAAATATGGTTGTGGTTACTAGATTTTCAAAAATGATTGGAGTGATAGATTCCTTTACAACAGCTTTGACATGTGAATGTTAGAATGAGTGAATTAGCAATTTCGGGTCCACTATTTGAAAAGATGAAAATACATACCAGAGTGGATGACATTTGATAGTGTGATAGTAAGGCAGATATTTTAGTTAAAAAAACTCACAGACTATTACCAAATAAAAAATATCACCAAATACAGATAAACGTGTCAACTCCTGTCCACTCTGTTGACTCCTGTAAACCGCTTACAAATGGACAAATACTCAAGTGCTTCACACTGCTTCCTCATTCACTTACTGATGACATGCCATCAGGTTTAGAATAACTTTCCATGACGTTATTTATAGAATAATTCCTTGCTTTCATTTGGCTTGCCATATTTAGTGCTGCGGTTTGGTTTCATTTTCATTCTCTAGAAAACAAATTATTTAGTGTTAGTTTTCCCAAAATATTTTTTTAGGATTTTGTTTCAAATCCCTTTCTCTGTCTTGGGCATGCTCTGTTCTTTTCATAAGCACACTTGCATTGACTGCTGCATATCTCCCTCTTCTCCCCTTGTGGTTTTGTTAGCTCTCTATCTACTTTGTACTTTATTCTACTTCATCCTCCCTTGTGAAGTAAACTCCAGCAACTGTAAAGCACCGGGGCCAGACGATTTAGGCCAGTATACAAACACGCTTTTCAAGTCCTCTCAAATAACAACGCAATGATGTTGTAGGTGTTCAGGCACTCCAAGGAAAAATGAAACTTGTGTCTAATTAACGTCTCTTTCTTGTTTGAGGCAAATGGCGCTGTAATCTTTTCTTCAAACTCACTGTTTATGAAACCTGTGTTTTTGCTCCGTGTGGGCTGAGGGCGTTTATCCGACCAGTAAAAATCTGATTTACTCTAATACTGTTTGGAGATCTGCAAATGTGAAGGCAGATGAAAGTCTGCTTAGAGGAGCTGTTGTTTATGGATGCACATTTGAGAATTATACCGAAAAAAGATGTTAACGTCATCATCATCACCACCATAACATGTTCATAACTTTGCGAACCGCTTTTATAACATTAGATTGGCAACTTCAGGGATCCCAATTTCCCATGACCCAATTATCCATTGATAGGCACTTGACATTCACCATAAGTAGTAGATAAATACTAATTATTAGTATGATTTCTTCATAGATTAATAAAACAATATGTATATACAGTAAGTACAGGTACACTGTAAGGTATAAAATGAAGTGTCTGAATGACTGTTTTGCCTGTTACCATGAAACTTGTCTTTAATGTAAGTAAGAAGCTTTAAAGAAAATATAATCAAAGGTAGGATTCAAGGTCAAAACCAATTTCTGCTCTTTCCTGGATGGCAACTAAAACTGCACTCTTTGTCTACTTTAATTGTAAAGAAAGTAATCTATCCATTGGACAACCTCCTCAATACACTTTATGATCTTACCCCTGGTGTAATGGCTAGTGTTGTTTTACAGTTATCTAAGGTGGTAAGGAGGGCTCTGCTTTATGTCCCCATATAGTATAGACGTAAATTCCGACTTTTGGAATATTTGCCAAGTTTTAGCGAAGTTTTGATCCGTGTAATGTGTCATTGGGGCTATGGAATAATATAAAATATACGACAAAATTAAATCCATCAAATATAAAATATTAAACCCAAAACCGTTCTGTAAATTGTATACATAATGTACAGAAGAAATCTCTATACTATATAAATCTCATTACAGTATATGGCATATACTGTAACGAGATTTATACACACGCACGCACACGCACACACACACACACACACACACACACACACACACACACACACACACACACACACACACAATTTTATACACAATACAAAAGCAGTTTGAAAACATGTCCTGGAAAATATGCACATTCATTTGAATCAATATGCTGATATTTTCAAAGGTGTAAATTTTACATTATAATCATATAAGATCTTAAAATTTGAGACTAACTGCTGAACACCCTTGAAACACATTCATCACAAAAATAAAGCTGTTGCAACTTTTGGATGAGTGGCCTGCAGCTGTTCCCTCCAATCACTTTTCATGCCAAGGTGGCTGCTTACTCACCGCTGAGGCAGAATTGAGTCAGAACGAACGTCAACAAAATACAAAAATGCAATGTGTAAATAGCTGTGCGCTTGCCCCTAGCTGTCACAAATATCAGGCCCCAGTAACTCTGCGACTTTAACTTCAGCGCTTAACTATAATTATTCCCCCCACCTTGAATTTTAAACCAATACAAGTACAACAATCTGTGGATAACCTAGGAAATGCACTCTACTTCATCAGTATTGGTGTATAGTGGGAAGGAATATAGTTTGAAGACAGTGAAACACGTTATAAAGCAATTCGATCACTGTTTAGGTAGCACGATCAATTGAGTGACCATGAATGCCAACAGCCAGACAGAGGTGGATGCTGATACAGCACATATGAACAGAATGAGGGTGAAGGCAATCAGCAGTGGTCAATACGTTTTGCACCTTCGAAAAAGATGTATATTTGTGTGAATGCATCGTGGTCTGAGGGGGTTTTAATTTTGCATGCAAAGTAAGAACAAATTCAAGTACAAACATATTGATGAGGCACAGTCAATCAAGGTTGAATTTATGTTGCTTATTGCTTATATGTTGTGTGAATGTGCTTATCATGTAGTGCGGAGGAGACAAGTGTATCATGTTTGGGGATAATTTGGAGCAGTCAAATAATTCAAATGATGTCAAATAATTCAAACGGTGGGTAAGACAACCACCGTACAGATTGACGAATCTGAGTGCACCTTTCAAGTTGGAGAACAACCTGGCATATACAGTAATTTACATATTTTTCCAAATTGGATAATTATGAACCCATGCAGCTGAAACAAATAGTTGCAAAAGCTGGACTTACGTACCATATTTTACGGACTACAAGCTGCTACTTTTTGGCTTTCACAAGGGTTCTGCGGCTTATTGTCCTGCGCGGCGTATCTATGAATTTTTTTGTGATGTTTAATATACTCATACACTCGCGAGTAAATGGTTGTGGACCGCTTTGCTGGCCCGAGGGATATGTGACACGGTCACTGAGGAGAATAGTGGTGTGTCGATCGCATGTCCATCCGCCAGGCAAATATTGCCACACAATTGACACGAACAAGATCACAGATCAAGACGCTGAAGACAGGAACAAGATCAAGACAGACATTAATGAAGAAAGGAAGCTTTTATACACAAACCCTCATTATTGAACAAAAGAAATGCTAATGATGCTGCTTTTAAGATAAAGGCAGTCGATTTGGCTCTTAACGAAGGAAATGGAGCTGCTGCATGTACTGAAGAGGTTTCCTCCGGCCACTAGAGGGCATTGGGCTATTGTTGATGACATCTTGTTGTGTCACCCTTTTCAGTATTTTTTTTCTGGGTCTCCGGAGATTTATGTGTAGCGCATTAAGTTCATTATTGTCGTCGCTGAGATTTATGAATGTTTGTATGTTTGCAGAGCTCCTCCATCTCTGTCAGTACACGTTATGTTAAGAAAAGGTATGCGTCCCCTAAGAACCAGCTCTTTTCTGACAATCTTCTTTGTGTATAGTCTCTTAGAAATGATAATTAAACATTAAAACACCTGCGGCTTATAGTCTGGTGTGGCCTATATATCAGCAAAACAACAGTTTTTTGCCCATTTTCCAAATTTGTATTTCTGAGTTTTAATAAATGGTGCATAAAAACTATAGAATAACCAGTATACCACCCATCAAGCTGAATTGTGTTCAGCCCTAGAAAGCTATTTCAAATGAAAAGAAAAGCTCTCTGATGTGCTTGAGCAAGCCATTACTCTTCTTTCATTAAGAAAAATAAAAACCACAGGTTTCCTTCCAGCATGTGGCTCAACTGACAGGAGTTGTAGTTGTATTGATCCGCAGATTCCCATACCGCTCAGGAGTAATGACTTCATGAGCTACTTTGATAATAAAATTCTTACTATTGCAGACAAAATTAATCATTTCTTGCCCTCAGTGGAGACCAATTTATCTTTAAACACAGTCACTTTACAGGTAGCAATAAAACACATTATTTGTAAGGAATGTTTTTCTTCCGTTTATGTTCCAGGGCTAACAATTTCTTTGCTGAAGCTATCAACATATTGTTTTGATCCCTTGTCAGAAAAGCTTTTTACACCTGCTGGTTCGCACAGCTCATAATCTATTACCGGTAGTGTAACTCACAGGTGAAATAAGGTCAGCAGCTCCTTCAAGTCCCAAACAACCATTGACGTCCATAAAACTCATTTAGACAATAACAATTTGTTGATTTACTTCAGGGTCAACCAACGCTAAAAAAAAGCACTAGATCTCACTTTGAATAACTCAGGCAACCCTACAATGAGAAATGACATCACAATACGATTACATAATGATTTTAGTACTGTATGTGATGGTCTTGTTAGTAATTCGAATGAAAGCATCTGTCTTAAAATTAGTTCAGATGTATTTAGCAATTTATAATCTTGGCTAAGTCCTGAACTCCCTGGAGCAGCTCGACTTGATAATTTAACTTCTGTTCTTCCAACTGTGCAGCCTCAGTCTAAGTATAGAACAGAAATACCAGTTTTGACTCTTATCTGGAAGACATCTTCCCCAGTGCATCCAGTGGAACCTTCCTCCTAAAACCAAATCCTGTTTGTAATATTGGGATTTAGCTTTACTCCGATGACACCTTTTTTCACAGTCTGTTCAGACAATACCTGTAGTACCGCGCCCTCGCTTTAAGGAGCATCACCCATTTTTCTACTCAGCTTCTACCCAGGAACTATTGGTAGAGGTCCTGGAGGAGGGAAAGGTCGAAGATGTTGGAGAGGAACATTACTCTGTACCATTTGGAAGGCAACCTGAGGGGGCTAGAGGAGACTGGCTTCAGCAAACAATAGTGGCCACAGGATGTGCGCTAATCGGAAGGTTTGGGTTTCATGTGGTGTTTTCGGACACGATTTGCATTCTGAATCACCAGGGTGATTTATTGCTTGGGAGACTCGGCTTCATCCAGAATTGACAGATCTTGGAGGTCCTCGCACATTCTGCAAACAAAAAGCTGTCCTGTCCAGCTTCATTGCATTCATTCTCAGAGACTAAAATCTTAGATTCAGTGGCATAGTCTGCAGCTGACTAAGATCCCAGATGTAATGCCATTAGCTATTTGCTGGATGATTGATTAATAGAGGGCTGATCGAAGACTACGCATCTCTGCAGAAAAAGAGCTAAACGATCGCAACGTCTCTATTACTGCCACAAGGAATTGGCACACCTCTCTGCTTTTGCAAGTTCATAACATAGGCCAACTTAGTGGAATCGTCTGAATATACACAAGGTTGCTACAAGAAGACAAAGTAACAGTTCAACAAGAATCGGCCACTTGGAACAATGTTAGGGTGAGGGAATGTTGGGTTCTTGGTAAAAAGATAAAGATGAGATGATCACTGTCTGATTCAAAGTGGAGGGATGGATTGAAGCAGGTGGTGACGTCTCCGCTGTAGCACTGGCGATTGGCCATTGTGTTAATGGTAGTGGAAAACGTCTGAATTTGAACGAGGCACAGACAGACAAATGGGTACTCCGCAGATGTGCGTGTTGGACGTCATCATCATAAATTTGACGCCAATGTGGGACAATCCCTCTGAATCATAGTTTAAGTCAGTGGAACGACTCATCATCACCATCATATTTAAAAAAAATAGTTAAAGCACTCAGTCATGTCCACATCCACAGGGCCTACGCTTCCCATCTCACACACACACACACACACACACGATTCCCCCAGTTGATATAAATATGTTAATCACACGTCAATAATCCATTAATGAGCATGTTAAAGGGGCATCTTGCTGGGATAGAGGGGGCGTATACTTAGAGCAAGATCCCAAATAATGGATGCCAGCCTCAGTTAAACCTTCCATTGCAATTATAAGGCAAATTAGCGAACCGACCGAATCTTCTTGTTGTTTAAGAAAACTTTGAGTTGAGCAAACCTTCCAAGAAAAAGATAATAAAGAGTGTGGTATAAAGTCAGCTTCTATTATATGCAAATTGAGCTTTATTTCTTTGGTAATCGCTCTGTTAATACATGATTACACAGTGTTCCCTTGAGGCATTATTTTAAAAATCCTGATAGTCTTTTAATTAGACCTATTGGGGATTAGAACTGTTTGCATATTCCACTTCTGCAGTGAATTTAAACAGCATTGCTATATGGACTTCTGTGGCTCATATTATGTAACCACGTGCCAATTATTCAGGTTGTTATCTAAGATGTGAACTCACAGAGATGGCTTTCTCACATAACATCATCGGGGGTGGGTTAATGATAGCAATGAGGATTTAAAAGCATTTTCTACTTGAGAAGCTCATCACGGTCTTGCTTTCTCAACCATACTGACCAGGTTGTATTTAAGGCAAGAGGTCATCTGGAGAAGGGTTTCTCTCATAAATTGCATCTCCATTTGTATCTTGTTCTCAACTATAGAGACATTTTCTCTCTCTCTCTCGCAATCAGCTCTGCTGTGGTGACTGCCTTTGGCACAAAAGATGCTCGAGCAATACTGTTGTCCTGGTAACAAAGCCTAATGACTCAATGTGATATGATGCTGAGATTTTGAACAAAGCTGCACCATAGTAATAGCCATTGTAAAACAAGCCTGCTTTTCCTTTATGGGCTTTTAATGGACTCTTGGGGGACATGTTGAACAATCTCCATCCATCCATTTTTTCACATTTTTGCCAGGCCATTAGCTACATAATATTCTCATTTTGGTTTCAATTAAGTGTGCTAATTTATTAATACAGTTAAGGTCTCTTCTCTTGAATAATAAATAGATAATAACAAATCAGATGGGCTTGTATGTCACAGAAGCGGGGGGTTGACAGCCAAGTTTTGCTTTTGGGGGAGGAGTTCAAGCATCTTGGAAGGAAGATGGAATGGACTGCAATAGGGAAGTTTTTGAATTTTCTGATAATTCTTCCCTCAACTGATGTCAGACGCATGGGTTGGTGATCAAATGAACAGAATAAACAAGAGCTACAGTGAGGAGCGAAGTAACACTCATTGAAATGTTGCTGTTTCTTTACCTCAAGACCAAATAGGTAACAGGCATTAAATTCAGGTGGCCTCGGGAAACCCCCCTGTAAGTTGTTTGAGAGGCCTACTACGCATTTGAGCCACTACTGCAAATCTCACAACTTGCCAGGGGTAGCCTCAGAGTCATCCCAGTGGAAGTCTGGACATCCATATTGTCAAAGCAAGAAAATACTGCTACTCTAGTTCTCCATAATTAAAAATCAACTACAAAGCATGAATTTCTGAACACTACAGTAAAATGCTCCTTTGAGTTATAAAACCAAATGGTCTTTCATCTTTCACATCCTGACCATGAAATTTATTATGCAAAATAGACAGCATTTGCTTTTGCTGCCATAATTTGTCTTGCTGATGAGCTGAACATTTGAATCAGGTATGTTGGAGCAGTGAGATATCTAAAACATGCAGGACAGCAGCTCTCGAGGACCGGAGCTGGGCAACCCTGGTGTATTGGGTCCAAGGACAATAATCTTGAGCGCTGATCTCAAAGGTATTTCATATTTGTGGCCACATGACCTCGGGAGTTGATATGACCTCGGAAGGTAGACTGAGCTCTCTAATTACCCTTCCTCCCTACCTCCCTCCATCAACTTATTTATGCAGCAACTTGCAGTGCCACTGTGTGAAATATGACAAGAATAAGAATTTAAGAGTTGGGGGTTGATGAATGGGTAATCACAGTATTGTTATGTGCCTCGCTCTGCCGCAGTAAATACAAACAAGATTTGTGGTTATGTGATATTTTTGTTTTACTTTTTGCCGGTCCTGTCCTGAGCAATGCTTGCGCCTCGCATCTCAGTCTTTAGAGGCTTTAAGTGACTTCTGAGCGAAGAAGTTGGCATGGTGGTGTCACCTATCAGTAAAGTTTTAAAAGCGTGCTTTGAGACTTCCAGGTGGCGAATCTCCAAACTGTCTGTTTTGTTATTGTTGGCATCTGTGTAACAGCTAGGATTGGAATACTTAATGAAATAATTCTACAGAGAGTAGTATGGTGGTTGTTGTGTGTTTGGCACTGTTTTATGCCACATGTTCTTGCAGAGACCATTTCTTTTTAATCGGGCTTGGTAGTGGCCATTGCTAGTTATTGGGAGGCTGGCCGCGATCTGAATCCGTGCCCTCTGGATGAAAGGCAGCAGCGTGAACCTTAACACAGGTGCAGAGTAAAACTGTAATGTGTCATTTTATTGATTCCATTTTAAAGAGAGATTTTGAAATATATCAGCATTGGAACTGTGACACAATAGCCACAATTATGCATCCTTTCGCAGAACTCAACGATGCGAAATATTGCCACGACCGCATGCATTTCCACACAGTCCTCTCATTTAGACAATTAGATGTGTGACAATGTCAATGATAGCATTTGCTTTGTTTGTCAAATACTTTTCAGACAACAATTGCTTTCAAAGCAACAGGGCGGAAGAAGTGAGTGTGAAATAGCATTTCCTTACGCACAGGAATGTCACTCATAAAACCCAAGAAGCTGTAAAATTGTGCGGACAACTTTGCCTCATAAAAAGGCTGGATTTAGAACCTGCAAAACACAACTATAAAAAATATGTTTAATTTACGTTAGAATCCTCATTATAATTGCGGTTGTCAATCAGGTATTGATGTCGTCCTTGTGGTAGCACTCGTGATTGGGTGTTTATTCATTTTTGCCAGTCTCGTTTAGGATTAAAAAAAAAACTGGCAACAAATTATGGACTCAACAGTCTCGGAGGATGGTAATTCAGTTGTTTGATTGCGTTGAAAGAAAAAAAGCAATTCATATCCATGACACCTTTCTGGCCTTAAGAAACACTAAAAGAAATGAAGAGAAAGAGATGATGGTCAACAGTTTCTTGTTTCGACCAAGTAATACTTTTTTGCAAAACTAGGTTACGGTCCCCTAGTTATGGACTTTAAAGTGTTTAAACAGACCTCATCAATCTGCCTCCAACCTTCTGTGATTGCTTTTGCCAGATCAGCTTTGCAGGTTGGAGCCTTGTCATGGAGCATTTTCTTCAACTTCCTTTTCAATTGGATTGACATCTGGACTATTTGCAGGTCATGACATTGACCCTATAAGTCTTTCTTCAAGGAATGTTTTTGCCATTTTTGCTTTATTACTCGATGCATTTGAAAATAGATGCATCTTAAAAAATGATGTCATCCCCAAATGTTACTTCAATTGATGGGATTGAAAAAATTATCAACGTAAACTTGGGGCATTTATTGAAGATGTAATGACAACCCTCTTTACCTGACATCTAGCCCCATATTATCAATGCCTGCTGAAATTTGCATGTTTTCGTCAGACAGCCGTCTCCTTAAATCTCATTAGAACGGCAGCAAACAAAAGTTCCAGCATCAGCACCTTGCCTAATGCAGATCCGCGATTCATTACTGAACATGACTTTCATCCATGCAATCATCCACAGTCCATGATTGCTTTTCCTTCGCCGACTGTAACCTTGTTTTTTTCTGTATAGGTGTTAATGGTGTCTTTCATTTAGCTTGTCTGTATATGCATCACATTTCCTTTAGGTGGTTTCATATAGTTGGGTCACAGACATTGACTGAAATGTCTTCATTTGTTTTGCTGTGCATCTTTCTGTTTTCAAGACATATTGCTTTGGCACGTGGATATCCTCCTTGAGCTACCAATATACTTGCCTTGAACAATCTTTCAATGTTTGTAAATGGAGCATGTTTTACACACAGCTGACTGTGAAGAACTAAACAACAACATTGACTACAAGCAGTAAAAATTCCGTTTTCTGATACAATCGGAATAACCCGTTTACATGCCTCAATGGACAGAGCCACCAACACATTTAAACACGCCGATGGAAATTGCAACAGATCAACATCACGTAGACATTATCTACGCTTATTACGTTCTACCATAAATAAAACACATTATAGTCATGTCACCACAGGAATAAAGTAGTAGGTTTCCTCCTCACGCCAAAAGCGTACATCTGCTTGTGTGAGTTGCGTGCCAGACGTATGGACTCAAATATACTGTACACAAACTGCATTTGACGTGGTGGATGATACATTGCAACAGAAATGACAAAAGTGTACTTTTATTTTTGCTATTATTGTATGTTACTGAATTTAGAAACAGCTGCACAGTTTTTTTTTCATATGTTCAAGAGTTTGCCTACTCTTGTGACTCTTGCGTGAATAAAAGCATTTCTTATTTGAACCCCGCCAGTGTATCTTAATGAGGAGCATGGCTTGTCATAGAGTGACTTTCTCCTCCTTGTTCTTTATTTCTTGCCTCCTTATCTTGTTTCTTCCTCTTCACAGGAAGTAATTTGAAGCAAAATATGACTTGGTTAAGGGCTACCAAGGCACAGTCTGCTTTGATGTGTTTCTTTGCCTTATGAGCTGTCAAGGCATGGACAGCCAATCGAGTAGAATGGAAGTTACTGGGGGTGGGGGGAAAACCAGAGGGAAGTGGCTCAGCCGTGATTTGGGGAAGGGATTTTAAGGAGAAAGAGCTGAGCTAAGTGGCAGCCTTCCAAGTGAGTTGCCGTGGAGATATACTAATTAATGAAACCATAATTAGAGTTAGGCCTGACACACAAAAAAGGCTTCTCTCTAACTATCCTCCCCCTTCAGTCATTTTCCCCTCATTTACATTGGGGAAATTCATGTCCACACGCTGCTGATACAGGCTTTATTTTCATATCTATAGCAGCAGGAATTGCCTTGTTTTATCTAATGTAAAAAAAAAAAAAAAACTAATGAAATTACATTTTAGCTCACCCAAGGAACAATCTTCTCCAACAACCACCATCCCAGAATCCCATATCTCATCTACATTATCAAAGATGAGGTTGTTTTCAGGGGGGAAAAAAAAAATCACCATCATTTCCTAGCTGACTAATGATAGTGAAGATAACTCGCGCAGCCATGGTATCTAAAGAAGAAAGAGCTAAGGTTAATAATGTTATTCCACTGACACTTGTACTTAGCTGTAGTCATCAATCTCAGCACCTCATAAACATTGTTTCCTCACAAAGATGTGATGGCTTTGTCCGAAATTAGATTCTTCTGTGTTCTCATTTATCAAGTCTTTCTCATACGTAAAAGCTATTGTGCTAAGCCACCCACAAAGTAAGGGTAGAAACTGAGTGATGCCAAGAACGTCCTGCAGCAATGACCTTCCTTTACACCTTTTTTTTTTTATGATGGTGGATGGTAGTGGCATCAACTTTCAAAGGATTAAGGTTTGTTTCATGCAGGCTGGGGCAACAAAGCATGCTGCCACTAAATCGTGAAATTTGATGTGTTGGTGTGTGACATGCAGAGTATATTGAGATGCGTCACCTGAACTGTAGTCAAAACACTCTCACGTCCCACAAAATTGATCAAAAGGAAAAGGCACTATATTCCACATTACAAATGCACAAGCACACTGTCTGGGGTATCATTTAAATGCAAAGTATAAACATCCACACCCACCCTCCCCTCTTCACTCACTCACATACAACAAACACAGCGCCATAGCAAACAAGCATCATTGGTGTGCATGTGCCGTTGCAATAAGACAGAGCGTTGCTTTGTTTTTAGCTGAGCCAGGAGTACCATCTCTTCCTCGTGCTCTTAGCTTATCCTCGCTAACTGCTTCCTTCTCTGGCATCACTCACATCCCATTGTCCGTTTTATTAGAAACCCCGACTCATATTCCAGGCCGTGCACTGCATCGTGGAGGATGACGTGAATGAATGCATATTTGTCAGTCTGGAACACATCAGGAATCCATCAAAATTCATCATTTTCACTCTTGAAGTAACTCTAGCGATAGAAAGCAAGCACACAGCTGTGTGACTTCAGCGGGTTCAAACAGTGAATAATGAGAGCTGGCAGAAAGGCAAAGCAATTTGTAAATGTGACCAGCTTACGTGTGCACGTGCATGTGCATGAAAAATAAAAGGGGTCTCTGGGGGAGCAGGAGATGACTATCAGCCAGGGGCAGTTTCGGCAGTTGCTTCCTGAGTGCTGATGTGGCCCTTGAGACCCAATCGCCCGGACACGCTTTGGCTCCATGGTTAGACAGCTGGGGTGTTATTGCAGCACAACAACGTCACCTGGTGGTAAAAGTCTAAACTGTAACATGCAAAACACTGCAGTCTCCATTCAGCCCCTTAGTACCAGAGTTGACAAACGTTGAACAGGGTTGAACAAAGTAGTGATCCTACTTTTCATTCATGGTTATTTTGAAAAAAAAGTGTAAAATACAGATACTGCTTTGAAAATGAAGGAAGTAAGAGCAAAGTCATCAGAAAAAAGTTCTCAATTCAATTAAAAAAGAACAGATACCTGGAATCAACTTAAATAAAGAAATAAAACAAAGAATTTGTACTTTGCCACTGCCCTGTGATGGTTATGCATTGACATGTGTAGTTTTTGTGACCGTATCATTTTTGGGCTTCTTTCTTTCAATTTTGGTGAGTTCCTGCTTCGTTCTTGCTTGTCATCTGTTTTCTTGTTCCTGCTGGGCAGGGTCAACATCTTGACATCAGGAGCTGGTCAGCACTCAAATGATTCTCACTTCAAGCCGGCCGCTCTTAGTGTTTTATATGGTTATTATATCGTGTTTTTGCCAAGCTTTTCCTTTTTCCTAGCACCTCCTGTCCAGCCTCGCTCCACATTTCCTCCACAAGTCTCTCATTTCCCCCATTGATCCATGAGACTATTCCTCTGCCTCATTATCAGCTCTCCAGACTCACTGAGAACTTAACCTACTTGCTGTCAGCTTTGTGAGTTCTTAATCTGGTCACATGATCACAATTTTTAGCATTAGACACTACTTGAACTCCTTGGACCATCTCCTCTTCGCTCTGGATGATAATTTACCTTAACATTCCCACCATTGTGGCCACACAGCATTCTTTGTGTTTCCCAAATAAAAAATTGCGAATTTCATTTTTAGAAATGGGCTAGTTAGAATATATAAAAAGTGGGCCATTTCATTGATATGTTACATGACATTTAATGAATAAGACAACAATCATGTGATCAATTGTACAACTTGAAAATGGTGTCCAGTCTGAGTGGGAAATATCTAAAGGAATGAAATGAATTGTCCTGCTTTGAACTTTTCACATCTGCCCACTGATTCCCAGCTAAACACAATCTGTCGCCAAAGATGGAATCATTCCCAGAACTCCTCCCTGGATAGATAAGGACCACTCGCCCCATGTCTTCATCAGCCAACAGACACAGATGCTTATTATGAGCCTATTTAATTCATCCCTTATTACAAGTAAGCAGCGATGCAGAGTGAGTTGGGTAGCAGGTGCTTCTATCAACACCGGTACAGTAGCAAGAACTGAATGAGCCAAATGTGTTTGGCTGTCACCTGTGTGAAAATTGCCGCCTGTGAAATGATGACGCCTGTTACTAGATGGTCATAATTTTCACTGCAGTGAATTGATGATCAGAACTGGAGCCTTTATGGGGTCGGACTACTTCCAAGGCCTGCATTTACATAAACTAAATGACAGGTGGGGTGTTTTTGTGTGGGATTTTGAGGGCATATTTTGTGCATATCAGATAATGTCACCACAGATTTAGAAACCTTATATTTTATTTTGTTATTTATTATTTTTTTATTTTATTATTATATTTTTTGCTTAATACTTTTGACAGCGTTGAAAAATGTAAATAAACAAAATATGAGCGTATTTTTCAAATACAAACATCACGTGATAGCAGTTCAATTTGTTATCAAAGTGAGCATCTTAACAATGTGATCGACGGTACAACCCAATCCTGTACACTTTAAAATCTCACAATAAATCTTAATCAAAAGAAATAATTAGACATAAGTTAAACCTGTAACACAGTGAGAATTGCATAGTAGTAATTCAGAGCCGGATTCATTAAAGGATTGCGTCACTTTTTAAGAAGTTAAAGAAATTACCAATTAAAGTGCGGAATAAAATGTCGGTATGATGCAGGCATATACGGAAACAGGCACACACATAGTCATCCAAGCACGCACACACAGCACATTTTGATAGCCCAAGCATCTTGAAGGAATGAGGTCGAAATACAAAAAGTCCTGCCTCGCTACAAAAACAGATATGCTCAAACCTCATTGAATAAAGTACATAAGCAGACAAGTATATTCACATATTAAATAAATAAAAGAAACATTTGAAGCATATAATTATACCTACACACCAAATCAATAAAGAAGACATAACTAGACATTTTTGATAAGTGGTGATGAGAAAGGTTTTTATAACTTTATGATCTGATATATATATTTCTGAGGACTTTGAAATAACAAATGACTTTTGATATATTGCCTAAATACCTTAATGACCCTTAAGGAACTGTGGAATGCATGCCTGATGTTTTTTCTCTGAATCATGGACATGGCCGCAGTCGTCTTGACCGTTCAGTACTTGATTGTATCTTATGTTTTGACTAATGCTAGACGCCAGTTTTTGATTACTACTGAACGTTCTGCACAGAGGGAAATATCTTGACCTAACAAAGAAAAAGATACGGTTGAATGCGGTACGACAGTGTATGTCCGAGATTGGAGGAGAATGTTCACAGGAAGGTCACGTGGAGATAAAACCAGCTGGTGCCAGAAGGAGCCACCCGAGAACTCGGCCAAAGATGATCGCCAAGGCCGAGATACGGGATGGAAGACAACAACCCCCTCCACACACACACACCAACAGCCCCCACCAACACACCGAATCGCCCATAACCAGCACCACTCGCATGGAAGCAGACTCTCCTTCGAACTTGCCCCACCCCGAAGACTCATCGCCCATCAATCCCGGCCCACAATGTGCTACTGAATATAAAACTGATCTAACAACCTTGGACTTTGCCCTTTTCTGAATGGAGACTTTCCGCTCTTGAAGGGCCCAGCGCTGTATTGCACTTTCCTGAAAACAGAGCTTTTTGAACAAGAATTGTGATTGAACTCAACCAAGCTGTCTAAGTCTAATTTCTGCTTCAGTGTCTTTGCATTTTCCTAAATCTGAAGAAATCAAACGAGCACGCAGTGAGTAAATTGAATAACAGGTGATTGGCAAAGGCTTTTGCCGTGAGGCGCAGATAACGCGCTCCCTAAATTGTGGACAAAATCCAACAAATGGTGACCATCCGACGTGATTTCTTCAGAAGGGAAAGTGCATGCTCCACAAAGGATTCTTCCTTCTCCGCTCTTGCTCAACAGTATTGCAGTCCGATCGGCACAAAAGGTAAGGGGGAAACTTTTTTTTTCTCTCTCCCAGTTCAGCAATATTGTGGAGTGAAAGCGGAATACAAAAATTAATAATTTCAGCTCTGTGTTCAGGAATGGTGGTTGTATAGAAGTGTGTGTTTGTGTGGAATTTGGTAAAAGTGATTTGTGGAAAAAATTAAAAATACAAAAACAGGTGAAGGCGTCGCTGATATAGCAGTACGGATGCCGAGCGACTCCAATAGTGTGACCTTAGAACATTATAGGGCTGTCTAAGGCGAGGGACATCTGGGATGTCCGAGTCGTGGTGAATTAAGAGAAAGGTGGTGAGGACTTTGTCTGATCAGCAAAGGGCGCTCACACCGCTGGAACTTGTGGGATGCCAGTGACTAGCATATGGGCACCTGAGTGGCCTCAATAGTAGACACTTAGGAACTTATACTGTTGCCTAAGGTCGGGGTCGATTGGATCGGCCAGGCCACCAATACGAGTCAGGGACTCGTGAAAAAAAAAATATAATTAAAAAAAAAAGAAAAAAAAAAAAAAGAAAAAAAAAAAATGGTGAAGGCATCGCTGATATAGCAGGACGGATGCCTGGCGACTTCAATAGTGCGACCTTAGAGACTTATATTGTTGTCTAGGGCGAAGGGTAACTGGGTTAACCAGGTCGCTACATAATTGTTGAAGTGTGTCTATGATGATATTGTGTGGAAAGCAGGCTTGGCTGTCAGATGGGACAGCGGCGCAGCTGAAGAAGTGAGTGATTAGTTGTGGTGCTGTTCATGGGATGGAAGTGATGATTTGTGGTTCATGAAGAACAATAAGTTGATTTGTATAAAATTGTTGATTTTATTTTGATTTTGCATGAGAGTTGGAGTCAGAAAAAATGGCTTAACAAGAATTTGATAAAGAATGTATATTTAATTAGCATGAAGGTTATATCCCATTGTGTGGTGGGGTTAAACTGTAACCATTTTTGTTTTCAAAAGGGTGCAGCTCTAAAGTTTGGGCCAAACGGTCAGGTGGGCACAAATGCACCTTTTGGACAGAGGTGGGGGGTTACATTGTGCGACGTGGTGATGGCGAGGCTCTCCGCACTTCAGTTGCCCCCCCCACCCTTGTTATCAACTGGGAAGATTGTCATGTCTATGTTGTGGGCCCGTGTGTTTGTTTATGTGTATGTTTGTCTTTGTGTATCAGTTCGTTATAAAGGATGGAATTGCGTTAAATTGGTGCACGGAAACGGTGTGCTAGACAATGGTTAATCAGATTTGCATTGTTAAATGTAAAAATTAGAAATGATAGAATAATCTGAGGGTTGTGGTCAGAAACTCGTCCAACGAGGAGAGTGCCCAGCCCTCATAAAAATGTGAGAGTAAGAGAGAACATACATTGTAGAATTGGATAAAATTAAATTATGATTGCAGATTTTAAATTTAGGGGGAATTATTGATTGGTTATGACATAAGACTATACAAGGACACATGTAAGGATAAGTCAAAGATTTGAATCACTTAGAGTTAAAAACAACAAATAAAAACGACATTGCAAGGGGGCACTTTTTATTAAAAGAACACCAAGTAAAGTAAGTAGGGGGCATTCGTGATTGGGATTAAATTAAGGATAAAATTAGGTCAATGATTAGAAATCAATGGTGCTCTACACAAAAAGGCTTAAATTTTTAATGGGGAAATATTTGGAGTACTGTGTTGGTCTACATAGGTCATGGGCCGAGTTTATTTGGTTTTGATTGTGGTTTGGGTTTATTTTGTTTATTGTTAGGTTTTCCTTGTGTTTATTGTTAAGGTGTTCCTTGTTATTCTCTTATCCCCTGCATTGTAAATGTCTTCTTTATGCAGATAGATTAACAGGCTAGGAATTTAGTGAGGAGAAAATTGATCAATTGATGGGGGTTAATAATTGTCCAAATCCTAGTTACATGTTTTGAGGGACCAGAGCAACGACATTATATTTAATTTGCAGGCCATTATTTCGTATGTGATGACAGTGTCTAGATAAGTAGACTGTTTTATCAAAAATGTGAGAGTGAAGGAGGAGGTTTGATTTGTAATCTGGCATTTGGGTGCCACTTTTAAGAGTCTGTGCAGGAGCATAGATTGTTTTTGTTTGTTTTTAAAGATATATTTGACAGTTTATCTCGGTGCAGTAAGGATAAAGCAATTTTGAAAGACTTAAAATTAAAAGCAAAATTACATTTTAATTCTGACACATGCCAGCTAACATGAGGATGGCAAATAAATGAATAAATACTCGCTCAAATGCGGCATGTGTTTTAAATTGGGCGATAAGACATTCACTTTCAAGCACTATCATTTAGCGCTGCTGACAACAATAACTTATGAGATGGTAAACCAAGGAGGAGTGTCATAGTTGGAACACAGGCGCTGTATGACCTATAGATTGAACAATAACATTCACCGCATATACAACCATGTTGGTAGATTGTTAAATTACATTACAGTTTATTACAAAGGATTTCGGAACTTTATTTGATGATAAACACTGGAACGAGGATTTTAGCCGTGTTAATGGGTAGGGTGGATGGATTACTCGAAAAAAAAAAAAAAAAAAAAAAAGCTTTTGATAAGGGCGGCTTGATAGTAAGATGATGTGTGTGCGCAACTGATAGGATACAATATGTTAATGGGAAGATTTGGGGTGTAAGGAACAAATACTACACATGAAGACTGATAACACGAAGATAGTTTTGTGAAATTTGTGTCCCAGTGTGTTCTGCCCTCGCGCATGGCACAAGTCCTGAACTGAGTCCTTGTACTCTACTGGCTGCCTCAAAATCAACAGAGGACTGTCCCTGGTCATGAGACACCTTTGACCTTTGGGAGAACAACAGGAACTATTATCATGCTTGAAGGGGGCAAGCACAGCTCTTCACAGGACAAGAACCATATAGTTGGTGGAATACACACAATTGCAGATCAAAAAGAAAATGGACTGAAAGAACAAAGACAAGATGGACGCATTTGAGAATGGCGGACGGTCCAGCCCTGAATCATCATCATGAGAATCTAAGAGGAGAGGCTGCTAAAGACTTGCACGAGTCACATGAAGTCAAACTGGACACATTGCTAAAGACTGCTGAAGCATTACAAAGTTGGTGGAGTGTGGGACAAAAGGGATGGAAGTGTGTTTGGGTGCTGGGGCAGACATAACTGAGGAGTTTTGATAAAAGTGGGAATAATAAGGCTGCTTATTGACACTGAAACGGGGATAAAAAAAAATAAAAAAAAATAAAATACATAGATAGGGACAGTGAAGATGCACTGACAAATTACACAACCGCGTGATCAGAAACTTTGCAAGGTGGACATTGATCAATAGAAATTAAATCTTTTGAATCATAAATTTTTATATGTAACTTAGCATTTCGAAGACATAATTAATCTAACTGAAATAATGAAATTTTATAATTGGACCAGTGAAAATTTGGATTCGGGCAACAGAAGGCTGAATTGCTAAACTTAATTGACCTTTATCAAAACAACAGAATTTAATTACACATCAACTGCGACTGACTTATAGGATGCATATTTCAGCTTGAATGGGTGAGGGGCCATAAGAAAGTTGGAATTCTGGATAGTCGGCAAAATAGTAATACAGTAGGGCTTTAAATAACAAATACATTGACATGACCCTTGCGACAATTGATTTAAATGGCAATTTATGATCGGCATTTGGGGTTAGGATTAACAATCCATCCATCCATCCATTACTGGTGTGGCTTGTCCTTACGAGGGCCACAGATGATTAACAATAATAACTAGAATTATTCATTTCTGTAGAAATTGCGTGTGAAAGCGAAGAGGCTGAATAAAAATTCGGGGAAAGCTACAAGGTTATGTTTAAATTTGGAACGTGATGAATTGGCTAGAAAATTGATAAAAATTTAGAAAGAATTCTGTAAAATTGGGCGTGAATTTTAAAGTTGAAAATTTGAAATTTGGGGAGTGGGAAGTTTTGGAATAGGTAGGCATAAGATGAACAGTTAAAAAAAAAAAAAAAAAAAATTGAAATGAGTTGAGTCAGTGGAAAAAAAAAAAAAAGAAGAAAAAAGGAAAACTAGAAGAAATTAGAAGGGAAAAAAAAATGAAACTTTGCAAAATTTTACCGCAATGTTGGAAGTGAGGATGTGAAATTTGAATTTGAATCTCGGAGGTTAAAAGTGTAATGGAGTAAATCAGATGAATTATGTGGAAGTAGTTAAGATTAAAATAAAAGGAAGAGGAATGCAGAAGAAGTTGAATAATAATAAAGTCAAGGCAATTCAAATTTATTTATATATCCCACAAGCAAGTCTCAAAGGGCTCCAAATGTACAAAAATTGCCAATTTAAAATACAAGAACAATAAGTGTGAGGGCCACAATGATGATCATGACAGCAAAAATATTTCTAATTGGTTTTGATAGGAACAAAGGGGGAACATGGAAGAAGGTTTTCAAAATTTGTGATATAGCGTCACTCAATTATCAAGAGTAAGTATTTCTTTTTAATTCTAAGAATTGGCATCAACAAAAATGAGAACGATAATCCAAGGTTATAGTGTAAGTGGCAGGAGGAAGCTGTGTATATTTTTTAAACATTATTTTCAGTATCATTATTTCTTAGGAGGGTCAGTAATGCTTGTGAGGAGATGAATGAAGGAACAAGGTGACAGTAAAAGGGAGTGCTCTAAAAATTTTTGGTTTTTTGCCAGAGGTAGTTATTTGGAGGGATGAATTTAAACTGAAAGCAAAATGGAACTGTTTAGTGGAAGAAATATGAGAAGGTGGAAATATTGAAGTTACAGCTCAACACAAAGTGTCAAATAGTCTAAGTGTGAGATGTGAGCAAACTAAATGGGGAGTTAAATCATGTTCCAGTATTATGCATATTGGCAAACGATGTGAGGACAGGAGACCAGACAATTAGATATTAATTTTGGATTTAAAATAAAAAAGGGAAATTTTAATTGAGGAGAAAATTTTGCATAGGGAGGGTTCTTTTTACAATTTAATATTGTATGTTTTATGTGTGTGTTGTGGGATGACAGTTTGTCTGTCATGCTGTATGAATGTCAAGTCTGTACTTGGGATGGGGTTTGTGTATTGTGAATGGTTAACATGATTTAAGGTTGGGGTGATGTGATCACAGCAGAGGATAACATTCCTCTCACCTGAAAAATATAAAGATACTACAGATTTGAAAAAAGCAAGATTGATCAGGGCTCATTTTGGACTAAATATGGGTTTAGGATTACTCTGGGGCACCATTGACAACAAAAGACTTCAATGGAGAAGGCCCATTTCAAGATTATGACCAGACGTGACTATACCAGCATTGACAATCAAGACTCTGAGCCAAGACAGTGTATGACAACAACTCTGGACTTACCTGACAGTGTGACGAAATGTATGTGACGGAATTTGTGATGACTTGCTTTGTTTTGATGTTTTACCTAATTGTATTGCAGCCTCTAACAGCAACCCAGGGAGCTGATTGTGCTTTATTTGTTAAACTTGCTTTACTTTGCAGGTTGTCAACTGCAGTCTTGGAGAATTTTGTGTCATGTCTGTGAACATGCATTAACAACTAACCCCTTACTTTTCATAACGAGTTTGTAAATGTGATCGGTTTCATGACAGGCTCGGCAGGCTCCAATTTTCTATTTCATGCGTTTGACATGCGCCCATGTGTGGATTATTTTTATCATTATGAATTTTATTTTTTGGTATTATGGATGTTTATTGTACGGAGAGCTGCATGCACAGCTACAGGTGGGTGGTGGCTTTTGTTCATACAGCCATGGGAGATGCTGCCAGTCGAGTTTCAGGGACTGAGAATTGGTGATTCCAGGCTAGGATGGCATCTGGAGGTACACCGAAGTCCAGCTGGCGATGGGTATGTCACCATGGATATTGTTATTTTTACTTTTTAACCATTGTGACACATTTTTTAGAATGTGTCAAAAGGGGGAGGTAGAAAAATAATAAAAAAAAAAACAAAGGGGGGAATTGTGAGATTTTAAGTGTTTTCAGATTTGATGGTTTTTAAGTCTTCAACATGCTGGACGGAGGAGAAGAAGCAGCTCGGCAGAAATGAAGTGAATGGGAGACAACATCATGAGATGGAGCCAAAGCCTGGTAACAAGTGTGAAGAGTTTCAAAATAGCTCATAATAAACTGTAGACCTTCACAAGATAGGATCAAATAGGTGGGAGAGTATTAAATGTAAAAAATTAGAACAATAACATACAGACTCCAAACAAATTGGGAACAGGTGGATTATGAACGTTAAAGTTTGAATAACACATTATTCACGTGATTGCAGGATAAACAATGGAAGGGATTGATAAACTGAACAAATTTAAGATGATTGCGGTAGTATTATGTCGAAAACAAATAGATTCAACAAGTTTTTTCCCTATAAAATGGTGCCGTTTGGGTTTGAAGTACATAGTCGCTTCAAAGGAGGAAAAGCATGATTTAAGATACGTGATTGATCAATGAGAAGGCTATCCCTTGTACCAGGGGGGTCAAACTCATTTGTTCACGGGCCGCAGTGTAGTCATAGCTTCTTTCGGAGGACCGGTATGACTGTCATACCCAAATAAATGTGTGAGCACCTCATATTATATAGAGTAAAAGCTACAAAACAAACTGACAAGTAACTCGCTTTCAAATCAGACAAATAAAAACTGGTCTAATATTTAAAAATAAAATATTATTAAAAGTGAAGACAATTTGCAATTCGAGTAATGACTCATGAATAAAAAGCACAATTTGTCTTCGGGGGCCGCATAAAATCATGTGTCGGGCTGCATCTGGCCCCCAGGTCTTGAGTTTGACACCTGTGCCTTATACAAAGGTAAAGTAGGATTAGAATTTGATAAAACAGATATGGACATCATCATATTCCATTAGAGTTTGAATTGCTTGCAATACAATTACAAATTAGTTAACACCTGTGTGATTGATTGATTGATTGATTGATTGGGTGGTTGATTGATTGATTGGTTGGTTTATTGATTGAGTGATTCATTGAGTGACTGACTGAAGGGCTGAGTGGCCGAATGGGCAATTGTTCGATGTCTGTCTGTCTATATGTATGTACTATATATGTATGTATGTATTTCGTTATTTGTTTTACGTATGTAATTCGTTATTTGTTTATGTATTTCTCTTTCACATTTTCTTTCTCATCTTCCACTTCTTTCGGCTGCTCCTGTTAGGGGCCGCGACTGCAGAGCGATCGTTTCCATATCTTTCTGTGCCACCAACCATCTGCATGTCCTATCTTTGTCTCTGCCACACTCTCCATTATTTTGGCTAGTAGATTTCCAAGCCTCGCTTCTAACATTCTTTCCGATAACTTCATGCTTTGCTTAATAAACATAACAACACCTCTGTAGCTACTACAGTTCTGCGCATCGCCGTGGTCTGAATTAAGAAATAGAAGTCAACACCTTTCCGGGGAACTTCTCGCTTTTTAAGAATCTCCCCTGCCATCTCTCCTTGATAGTTCCATGCTGTCACTGGAATGTCGTCTAGGCCAATTGCCTTTCCACTCTCCATCTTTTACAAATGTCTGGGTATGAATTTTATCTATATTTATTTTTCTCACTCATTGGCGGCCCCACAGAGGGACTTGTAGCGGCTCCACAGAGGGACGTGGTGTGCCAACAGAGGGACCCTGGTGGCATCAACGATTTTGGTGACCTCAGTAAAACTGAGGTCAACAGAGGGAGTGAAGGAATGAGGTCGAAATACAAAAAGTCCTGCCTCGCTACAAAAACAGATATGCTCAAACCTCATTGAATAAAGTACATAAGCAGACAAGTATATTCACATATTAAATAAATAAAAGAAACATTTGAAGCATATAATTATACCTACACACCAAATCAATAAAGAAGACATAACTAGACATTTTTGATAAGTGGTGATGAGAAAGGTTTTTATAACTTTATGATCTGATATATATATTTCTGAGGACTTTGAAATAACAAATGACTTTTGATATATTGCCTAAATACCTTAATGACCCTTAAGGAACTGTGGAATGCATGCCTGATGTTTTTTCTCTGAATCATGGACATGGCCGCAGTCGTCTTGACCGTTCAGTACTTGATTGTATCTTATGTTTTGACTAATGCTAGACGCCAGTTTTTGATTACTACTGAACGTTCTGCACAGAGGGAAATATCTTGACCTAACAAAGAAAAAGATACGGTTGAATGCGGTACGACAGTGTATGTCCGAGATTGGAGGAGAATGTTCACAGGAAGGTCACGTGGAGATAAAACCAGCTGGTGCCAGAAGGAGCCACCCGAGAACTCGGCCAAAGATGATCGCCAAGGCCGAGATACGGGATGGAAGACAACAACCCCCTCCACACACACACACCAACAGCCCCCACCAACACACCGAATCGCCCATAACCAGCACCACTCGCATGGAAGCAGACTCTCCTTCGAACTTGCCCCACCCCGAAGACTCATCGCCCATCAATCCCGGCCCACAATGTGCTACTGAATATAAAACTGATCTAACAACCTTGGACTTTGCCCTTTTCTGAATGGAGACTTTCCGCTCTTGAAGGGCCCAGCGCTGTATTGCACTTTCCTGAAAACAGAGCTTTTTGAACAAGAATTGTGATTGAACTCAACCAAGCTGTCTAAGTCTAATTTCTGCTTCAGTGTCTTTGCATTTTCCTAAATCTGAAGAAATCAAACGAGCACGCAGTGAGTAAATTGAATAACAGGTGATTGGCAAAGGCTTTTGCCGTGAGGCGCAGATAACGCGCTCCCTAAATTGTGGACAAAATCCAACAATCTCTCAGCAGGAGCATCCAATTCACCATAGGAGAAGGGAAGGGAAATGGGTAGACGTTCTAGCCGAGATAGAAGCTCCTTGTTCACAATAACCAATGAGAGCGGACCCAATGACAGAAGGGTGCTTCACTCAAGGAATATGTTATTGTGTAGAAGATTGAGACCACTGATCACAAATCATTTCCTCTTACTACTGTTTCACCATGACTTTGATCAGCAGAGCTTGG